>NC_080046.1:66739369-67039369 GCF_012489685.1 Lotus japonicus | reverse complement strand
TCTTCTCACTTGAGCACTGTGATGCAGTTTTCTTTGCCATATAACTACAACATAGAATTGAGCATTTTATGCATACACTAGCACTCTGGTTAAAAGTTCATTAAAAGTATATAGCTAATAAATTATTCAAGATAAATTTGCCAAACAATAGTTATTGGGAACATTTTGTGATTTTCAAAATTTATATGTTTTATCAATTATTATTAAGGAAAAATCAATGATCAAGGTTCCAAATGTTAGGAGAAACTCATGAGCATTGATGCTCTTGCAAGATTGCCACTGCCCACCACAAAACAAGCACCGCTTATCCAAATTCTACAATATGTGATGATACAGAAGGAACATGAACTTCTTAAGTACCTGTATGGAACAACATAAGGTGCAGCTACAATGCAACGGATAGAAAAACTCTCCGCAAGGCTCCACCCTTCCTAAACCATCATGAAAACCTCCTTCATTACAGAGCACTTAAACCCTTAGTGGAATTTGAATTGTTTATGTACAATTGCACATAAATAAGCATGTAGAACACACACATGCATAGCAGTTTAGAAATTTCATAACCTCACAAGATTATTCAAGGAAAAAATAGTATTATTGTACTCTTCTAACAGGAACATCTACTACAAACTCTTCCCCAACATGCTCGTTAGGTGTCTCATTGTCTCCTTGAGCACAGCCAAGTTTTTTAATAAATTATTTTTCAGTTCCACTAAAGCAATCATAACATTTTTATAAATCAATTTCCATTAACGATATCAAGTCTTAGCTTCAATCAAATCCTCACCCCCCAATGATCTCAGAAACTTGTCAAAAAAGTCCATCTCAATAAAAGTTGTCAGTATGGAATACCAAAGCAAAAAAGTTTATCACAAGAAGATCGCCCTGCATGCTTGGGCCATCTCCAAATATCCTTTCAATTAAAGAATAGCATTCTTGTCTATGATCTCTCGTAATTTTCTTTTTCTGCAAGAAAAACGATGATTCTGCTTTCCCTGATAAAAGAGAAGACCTATTAGAACTATAGTTTCTCCTTTTAAATTTTCTCTCTACATTTTTAAGCAGAACCAAGTTGATAGTCAAACCTTCATCATAATTATTCTGATCAGCAGCACAAAGAACTGGAGGTGATGAAACTGGGCAGTATTCAACATGTTTTTCAGCCAAGTGAGGACTTAAACTCTGCAAGGAAATATTTTGTTCAACTATCAGCTATTAAAAGTAAGGGAAGAAAATAAAAAGGAGTAGAAATACATAATTTTAACATGGTCACCAACACTATAGCAATAAAAATTAATTTCTTTGTATTACTGGAAATTATGTGAATAACATAGGTGGAGGAGTTAACCAAATCATTATTGTTGCCAAGTGGAGAATGATGATGAATCATGAATAAGTAATCACAATGATAATGTGACAAACAAAGTACCATCTAGCACTAAACCCAATGAAGGGTATCCTGTATCCAGAGTGACTAGAAAACTAATAGTGTGTTGCTTTTTATTTCTCAAACTGAGGAGTGCTACCAACACACTCTCTAACAAAATTGTACTTCACTGTTAATGCATAAGTGTCTTTGGCTGATCAATAGAAAAACTCTCTAACACACTTAATACAATTGGTTTATTTTTTAAAAGTCGATACATTTGTTTCACTTGGTAAAAAATGAGTTGACTTTTCAAAAAATAAACCAATCAAGTGTGACTGCTCAAACTAATATAATGCTCTTGATGATGTAAATGTTTATAAAGCAAACCTCATGTGCTGAATGAGTTATTAGAGTCACACTGTATTGTCTCTGGTCACCAGCAAAAGCAGCTGCAATGGCCTGCAATGAACAACAATGCAATGCAAACTGTTGCAAATCACATTTTTCAAGCCAAACTGTCTAAACCAATCATCAAAATATTACACAACATTGATATTTATACCTGGCTGATATCATACCAGTTCAAAAATTTACCAAATATCAAAGAACATAAATTGAAATATTAAAAGAAGAAGCACTGACAGCAAGAGGGTAGACATCGCCTTTAGTGCCGAAGGCCATGAACACTGCTTTCGGATTCCTTCTCTCCATCTCCACCCCTTTCCTCTGTTCCTCGCAACACAAACAAACACAGTAGAGTAGCTTCATTTTTCTTCTTATTATTTTACTATATATCCCATTTTACTTTTTTATTATAAATAAGTAATTTTACTAATAAGTGCAAATAAAAATATGAATTTATTAAAATTTAAAAGAAAATGGTGACATTCTTTTCATACTTTTTGCACGTGTTAATAAAAAAGGTTTTTTTTTAATAATGTAAAATAAAATATTTACCAAAAAATTATAGTTAAAACAATTTAGTGAATTTACTAACAGTGGGTTGTTTGCGACGGAATATCAATTCGTCACAAAATCCTGGTTTGATATGGGATTAGCGACAGAATCTTAGAGAGGAGAACTTCATCGTAAGTTCCGTCAGTGTTTTACAAAGGACAGCTTTTGTTCAAGATGAATTTAGATCCATAAATAAATATAAAGATAAATATTAATAATAATTATTTTTGAAGGATGTGTTGTGAATTTAAAATAATAATCCAATTTTTTATTTCAAAATTCATAAAATATAAATATATACGTCTCAAGAGAAGTGCTCCCAATAACTTTAAAATGTTCGGATGAGTCAGTGGTCGGCAAATCTAAACACCAACAACAAATTTCAACTCTCTAAGAACTTAACTTAGTTCTCTATTATCCAAGAGTTGGAGAGAGAGAGGTACAAGAATCAATTTTGAAGGATTGTAATTTATCTTTTCCGATGTATAAATAAATAAATATATAAACTTTTGTGAATGAAGAGTTATTCTAAAAGGAGTAAAGGTGTTTACTACATGATTTTTTCCTATTTAACATGCAGCACGGAGTTTTCATATTTAGTGTGTTTATATACAATTATTTATTTAAACTCCCTTTCATTTTAATCTATAAGAATTATTATGTTTATATTTTAGCTCGAAGTGAATACTAATATATATTTGCATTAGTGACAACAAATATCCAAACATATGTATCTAATTATTAGCATGTTTAAATACTAGTTAAGTATAACCTGAAAAAACTTTTATTTCAATAAGAAATCTTTCATTTTTTCACTCAAACTAAGTGTTTCCGTTAGTTTTTAGCAATGGCAATTGTATCCTAAAAGGGCCTTACTCGTTGTAGTTTATCTTGAATAATCTTTTTTTTAATTTAATACGGGCCTAGATCCAACTACTCTCTTACATATAGAGTATTGGGCTCCTCCCCCATGGGGAGTTTCTCCTCCTCTAGGGAGGTTTTATTCCCTGCTTGGTAGGTTTTTCTCTCACAATAGGTGGGTTTTATTCCACTTAAGGTGGATTTTCTACCCAAATAAGTGGGTTTTATGTTTGGGTTTCTTCCCTTCCTTTGGCCGCCATCTTCCTCCGCTCACCGCCGCCCCTCCTCCGCCTTGGCCGCCTCCACTACCACCGGATCGTTGCTGTAATCCAGTAGGGAAACAATGAAGATGCAGCCACCATCTCGCCATCACAGATGTCGTGAGCACCTTTGCCACCTACGCCACAGTCGCTTCACAGATCTGAGGTCTCTATCCCCTATTTCCACTTTCTGGCAAAGATCTGGAATGAAAGCTGAGGCCTTTACTGGTCTGGTTTGATTTGTAGTTGAGTTTGGGTCGTTGTGGCACTGTGAGTGCTCCCCATCGCCCTTTACTCTTTCCTATTCACCTTCCTTGACGGCTGGGTACTTCCACTTTCTCTGTCCCCTGCTCATGGCACCCTCCTCTGTTGATCTGGTTGTCTTTCGCACTGTCATGGCAGCTTCCACCACCCCTCAACATTGCTCCTGGTTCTACAGAAGTCATTTTCCTCTCCTTATCTACTGATATGCTGGCTTGTCCACCTTGTTGCGGCTGAAGTCACTAAACTTCCCTGATAGTCGCACAATGCAACTCCGGCAGAGTCGAAGAGTTGTAAATGGGAGCGCTGATTAAAATCGAAGATAAATAAGCTTTACCGCTTAGAAGTCAACTGGCATCTCGGTTTCTTTGATTTGGAGTCTTTAGGGGCTTTTGTGCTACCCTTAGGATTTTTACTTCATGATTTCAGCTGGATTTTTCAGCTTAGTTGTATGAGTGTGCATGCTTGTCTCTAATTGTTTACTCTTTGCATTGCGATATCGCTCGCTTGAGATTTAGTCTCACATGTTGTAAGTGCCGTCAGGCAACCCTTTGGGTATTGAATGAAATTTCTACCATTGACAAAAAAAAAAACATAAAAGAAACTAAAGAAAATGATGAAAAAACTATCATAAATCCTCATCGGCATAAGCAAGGAGAAGTCATTCTTTCCAAACGAATTGGCAACCAGATTAACTTCCCTAAAAATATGCTTCAAATGGAACTGAGAGCACAAGCAAACTTTTGATCTCTCTATAACTAAGGGATACCATGCAAAATAGAATAGGAACCTAAATTCACAGAATATCCAAACAAGAAGTGACCATCGTGGTCTCTCACCACACCACCACAAGCAGCAGAATTAGTCTCAGACGAATTCTAGATGAATTCTTGAAGTGAAGAATCATTCTAGATGAATTCTAAGACGGACATCATATCCTCAATATGATGTGTCTGTACGCTGCAAGACAACAAATTCAATGCACCAATTGTATAAAAATTATGTGCGCAAATATTGGGTCCGCTAAAATAAATGTACTTTTAAAATTAAACCATTCAACCAAAATCCGCAATAATTGTAATAAGATCGCAAAACCCCACTTTAAAAAACCGGTCTAAAGGGGAATTAAAACAGTGGTGAAGTGAGTCTCACCAACTCTCAGTTTTCAACTTTCAAAGTACATGCAGGTAAAATTTGGTATAACACAGAGCATGTATTCCAATCATTTCTGATTGCTTTCTTCTTGAGTCTGGCCAGAAGAGAACTTGTCCATGAGCTGCACCATTTCATTTTCAAGCTCCTTCTCCAGTTCCATCAGCTCCTGCAAGTGCTTCTTCTGCAGGGCCTTCTTCTTATCATCATGAATTTTTATTACATTAAATCTCCCTTCCTCGAATTCCCTCATCTCCATGCTGTTATTGAAGATAGATTTGTTAATGCCAAAAGCAAGGGAGTTTTGCTTCAGAAAGACAAGGAATAATAATATGAATGTAGTAAAAGAAAGCAACAAATTTGGCCAAAAAGAATACATATGAATGTCTTCCAACTTGGGTGTGGTTTTTCTCTACCCTATAAGCTAAGCTAAGGGGAGGGGTGAGAGCTGTTATATCATTTATAAAGACTATTTTTGGTCATATCTCTAGTTAATATAAAACTTCTCAACACATTCATGTCACACACATATAGATTGACACCAATAAACGGTTTAGGATAACAAGCATATGAGTGAACAACACTAAACAGATATAGGATGAGATGTGATAACATCTTTTTGGCTCAGATTTAACTCTACCCCACAAGTTAGTTTAGGAGAAATGATTGTTCTACCCTTTATAGCACCATTTTAGTCAAATCTCTAATGAATTCAACCATAGCAATGACAAATGTTGTAAAATAATAATAATAATAATATAAAATGAATCATAAAGTTTCAAATATGCTTTAAAATAATGGAGAGTGAGAGAATAATACATTTTCTTGTCTTCCTCTTTCTCAGAAGAGTCTCCATAAACCCAATTTCCTTCTTCAAGTTGTGCCTCCTGCAGTTTCTCAAACTCCTCTTCCTTTGCCTTTCTAGCTTGCTGAATGATTTGAATTTGATCCAGGAAAAATTTCTCCTGGGCGTCCATCTAGAAAGAAATTAATATATCAAAATGATCAGTCTTCTTTTTATCATCATTCAGAAAGCCACCGCCAGAATCAACCCAGACAGTAACTAAGTTTCAAATTTGTAACCTTGACCTTCTCATGAAAATCACAATCAAACAACGTTTTAGCATTGAAAAATGTTAGCAGATAAACTAAGTTGCAAAACTGATAGGGATATAAATTTAACTTGATCTAGACTAGGATTTAGAACACCAATATTAACAAGATAAATTGTGTATCTCTTGGAGACACAATAATAATGATAACAACTTCAAGAAGCTACCTGCAATTTGAATTTGATCTCTTGTAGCTCTAGTGATGTTCTTATCACACTCTCAGATCAGTATCTTCTTCCCTCTCTCTCTCTATAACTAAGTTCTTGATGGAAAGACTGCGCAACTAGAGTTTAAGAGAGGAGAGAGATCCTGATCATATATACACAACAATAACCCTAACATGGGTCCTAGATCACTTATTTAGCTCTACAGTCTACATTATAATCCAGTACACTTAACAATTGAGCTTAAGCCCAATAAATAAAAATATAAGCATGATGATTCTCAAACCCATAATTGATCAAATAATTATATGGGCTTCCAGAAAAAAGATCAAAGTTATGCATACAACCTGTTTTAAAAAACCAAGACACCACCAATCAACAAAAGCCCATACCCAAAAAAATGCTAACAAAAGGTACATAAAATAGCCTTAGCTTACTAGTTTCTCATAGCTATAGCTATCATATTTATCAAAAGGACATCCTCAACATTAGAAGTACCCTCACCAATTTTATGCACAAAAGCTCTTAATTATATAACAACCAAGCATCTTCTTGAACAAACTATTGTGCACTATATTAATAATAATAAAAATAATAATAGTAGCAGTAGTAGTAGTAGTAGTAAATCTTTGTCTCATGACATTACCTCATCCTTGTTCTGTTCTTGTTGCTCTTTAGTACGTTCTCGCACAACACGGTTTTCTAGCTTTGCTTGGCGTAACTTGTCAGTTACTTTAGATAAAGTGTTTGCATAAACTTCTGATTTAAATTGTTCCTTGGCTGCTTTGTCCTTGAAATAGTCAAGCTGTTGAATATCATCATTGATATGCTTGATCTTGCTCTCAACCGTCTCTTGATATGACTTCAGCTCATACTTCAATTTTGTCTTTCCTAAACAATTACAGATGTAACAGCAACAATAAGTCCAAATATTATGCAGAATTGTAAGAAGGCAATATAATTGCTACAAAGGAAAAAAGACCACCTGAGTGCTGGTTGAAATTCTCCAAATCTTCTCCAGAAGCCAAGTAACCATAAAGTTGGCGCCTCCCTCCTGGGACATATGGATTCCTACAACGACCCCAAGCTTCCTTATCTCTTCCTTGTTCTTTGAAATGCTTATGGAGCCTCATAGCTTCTAAATAGCCTGCTGGAGTTTCAGCAAAAATCAAAACACTCATCCCCCGGTGCCCTTGTGGACCATATGAGTGCCTAGCCTTCATTGCAGCATAATCACTGAAGCTATCAAGGAGCTCTTGATTCCCCATTCCAGTCCACTGCAATTCAAAGAATTTAGCATAAGAAAAACACAAAGCAAAATAACAAAAGACAAAGACTCTTATGAAAACAAGACAAGAATATTGTTGTACTTTGTTGTTTTCACCCCTCTGAGATTTTGTATTCATAATGATAACCATTGGGGGCCAAACTATTTCATGATCCTTGAGTTTCTTATCAAGGCCCTCCCACAAACCAGAGGCCTCACTTGTTAATGGAGCTCCTCTCCTCCTGCACTCTTCCTTCAAAGTATCAGCAAATAGTCGATGCACTATTGCAAACCTTACTTGTATTGTCATGGCATGAACATAAAGGGGCTGCAACCCATGGTACCAATCAATAGCTCCAGGACCCCCTCTGCATATAGGGCAATGCCAGCGGATTGATGGTGAATCGAGCTTCTCAACCTGACTCGCCACCTTGTCTAGCCTGCCAAAGAAATCCCTACACCACTTGTTCTTCTTAGCCCCTTCATGGCCTTTCACTCCGGTTTCGGAGTCAGTATCATCAAATTCAACATCATCATCGCTGTCATACTGGAAATCCTCATCAGAATCAGTGCCAGTTCCACCATCAATAGTTTCATAATCAGGTTCTGGAACTCCATCAGAAGAATCTGATCCTTTCTTCAATGTTGGAGGCAAATTGCTGTCCTTCAAAGTTCCAAGCCCTGATCCACCAGGACCCTCCTTGTTCAGCTTTTGGATCAGATTTGATTGTCCCCAAGCATTTGGTTTTTGAGGCATATTCTGCAGCTGACTTGAGCTCCCCCTGGAATCACCACCACCAGTTTTCACAGCAATCTGTTTGGAGCTCCCTGTCCCTGCATTACGCCTCCATTGATTGGATTTGGAATTGGCACCACCAGAGCCTCTGTACACACTTCCCAACTTTGGAAATGGATCAGCACCACCTTCAGCCATGATTCAATTTCACCACCTGTCACAAAGTTGGGATCATTAGTAATTGCAAAGAACAAGTAATAATTAATCATTAATCACATTCACTTGCAATGTTGTTCCAATAATGTACCAATCAGGAAAAGTACAAACAAAGATGATAGATATTGACTAATTTCAATCAGAATAATACATCTAGCATTAAAAACTCCAGATATGCATCAGATTCAGAATCAGCTAGTTTAAACATAAAATAGATAAGAAATGAAAACAATACAAAAATTCTAACTCATTATATCAAGAAAAATTAGTGTAAACAGTTTCATAAACAGAAAGGCAAAATTCAATGATAATGTGAAACTGAAAACCTTATAAGCAACTCAGAAACGATGCAAGTACAGAGACATGGGGTGGAAATTACACATAGTCAGGAACAATTCATCGCACGTTAACAGCTCAATCAAAAAATTGGATACAATTTTCATAAACAATCAATGCCACATTGAAATTTGGTTTCCTCTGTAACCATAGTACCATACAATCTTGGTGATGGTTCCAGAAATGGAATACTATTTCTACATTGCCAAAAAAAGAAAAAGCACAGAGGGAGGTAACAGAATAACGCATTCAATCAAATAAGGCAATGGCATTGTACGTTTTTTTTTTTTTTTTGATAAGCGGCAATGGCATTGTACGTGATTGAAACGCAAGAAAGAAAGGAAAAAACATGGAATTGGAAAATGGAAAGAGTGGAAGAACAAGAAGAAGATGCAATGCAGAATAAGAAGCAGCACCTGATGGCAGTGATGACAATGGTGATGAAGATTGAATACGTATGAATTTTTCAATAGTGTATTATATAACTAGAAAGATACACACGCGCCTCTCAGAGATTGGGTGAGTGAGTCTGCAGGGAAATCGTTGATGGGGCCTACCTACAACTACAAGATGATTCACTCTTCACCTTCTTCGGTTGATAACATTGATCAATTCAATTCAATGTGAGTTAGTTTTAGATTTTTCAGCTCCATTAATTCATTCAACACATTGATCCATCCCAAAGGGTTGCTTTTATATTTTTGAGATTGGAATGCTAAATTTGGTTTTTCAAAGCATGCTATCTGGAAGACAAACATATCCTACTATTTTTTTCTTATTGACACTTTTTTAAGAGGTTTTTATCTTTCTTTTCTTTATATAGATGTGCACGTGATAAGTATTTACTTGAAGAGAATATAATTCACGTGTGTTTAAAATATATGATATATTTGCATGGTTTGGGGTAAATTTTATGAGGGATAAATGTTTTGACATGATTAAAAGTAAATTTTAATATTCTATTAGATTTACATTAAAAAAAATTATACCAAAAAAAAATGCATTAAATTTTTTTATAGAAACTTTACTATTAAGAATTATACTCTCATTTGTTGTCGGCGGCGCACACAAAAAACCCTAATGCGCCGCAATTTTCCTCTCTTCGCACAACATCGCCAAACTTTTACCTTCTCCGCCAAGGGGTTTTCCCCTTGGGAAAATGAGATCAGCCTAAAATCAAGATAGAAATTGAGATTGAGCAAGTGTTTGGCCTTTTTTTACCCGTTTTTATAGATCAGGTTGCTGGATACGAGATCTGGTCAAACCCTTCTCCCTAAAGATCTGCATATCCTTACATGCAGATTCACATGTCTTCCCTGATATGTAGATCATACAAGGGACATTTGCATGGCGTACTTCCCCTATTAGAATCAAAGTTTGAAACCAAACTTCGCACCATGAAGATAGATGAATCGATTTAGGTGAGATCCAATGTAGATCCAACTTTTGATTCACTCATGGGACCCCATGTCTCCTATCATCAAGAAAACTCATACTTTTAATTAATATTGAATTATTCTCCCACATTCATTCTATATTTTACCCATGGTTAATGATATTAGGTTCAATTCAAACAATCTCATGCACACTTCAATCAAATTCAATGTTAAAAATGAATATCAAGTGGATCTGGATTTAGAACACCAACATGATTAAGATAAGTTGTGCACCTCTTGAAAACACAATGAGAATAGCCACAACTTCAAGAATATACCTGCAATGAGATCCAGTCTACAGGTGTGCACTCCGGATCAGAATCCTAGCTTCTCTCTTCTCACTCTCTATGACTGTGCTCTCGATGGGAAAACTGCGCAGCTGAAGTTTAAGAGAGGAGATGAGATCATAACCATATATATATATATATATATATATATATATATAACCCTACTTTTTACTCATCATGGGCCATATATGTCACTTACTTGGCCCTAAGCAATAATTGAGCACACTTATCAGTTGGGCTTAAGCCCAATAAATTTAAATATCATAATGGTGATTCTCATACTCACATTGGATCAAATAACTTCATGAGCTTCCGGGAAAAGTATCAAGTTATTCATTCAACTCGTTTTGTGAAATAAAGATCCACCAATCACTGGAAGCCCACACGTAGGAAATGCTAACATCTATTCCTTGAGATTCTGAACAAATTTCACTTGAAATATGATATAATTTGTGAGTGTTTCAAAAATACGATACATTTTCGTAGTTAAAGGAAGAAGTGATTCCAAAGGATGGTATTTTGGTGGATCTAACATAAAAAAGTCGTAACGAAATATTGATTTTCTAAGTTCTTATGAAATACATTCCAAAGTTCAAAAAACAAGGATTAAATACATTTGTAACGTAATAAGTGCAGGAAGAAATTGCAGTCTCGTCTCTCTAGAAGTTCACGCTAACGTTCCCAATAGAAAACTATTGTGGCTCATTCTACAGTCTCGTCTCTGTAGTTTATGCATCTTATGCTTTATTTATAAGTATATAATGGACGTACTCCTAAGATGGCTAACTCTGATTATTGCATATAGGAGTTGGACTCATTTAATGAATCTAGCCCAATAAGACAATATAATAATATATACTAGGTTGATTTTATGTGTGAGGTTATATAATATTAAGCTCATAGTGCATGTTACAACAATTTCTCACTTACACTAGAGTTTGATCAAATATATATTTAATATTACAAATAATGAGCGGTGTCTAGCAATATATCATTCTGACTAAAATATCAAGAATGCCCTTATTATGGTATGATATATTATGTGACAGCTTTTTTATATGATGATTTCTTCATTCATATATCTTATTGAAGTCGACTTATGTTCTTGGACACCTAAGCTGATTTTTCATAAACAGATATGAGACCAAAAATGGTCATGCATTTTGCAGTGTAAATCTATCAAGTGGCGTGTGAATACTTCTCATTACACAAAAAAGAAAATCTCATCTACATCATTATCATTTCCTCCATGTTATCGGTAGTACATCCAATTACCACATTTATCTTATTTAGGTCCAAGCTTATTCATCAATGTATATGAGACCAAAAATATCAATTTTCTTTTCACCTTTAGCACTGAACAATGTAAGGACCTCTTACTCCGCCTACCCCATAATAAAAATACAAATATTAATTTACTCTTGGCTTGACTGACGCTGAGGTCTAGGTTTTTAAATTGTGAAGCTTACATTTAACATCGACTTAGTCAATATTAAAGTTTATAAATTACATAGCGTCATGGTGAGCCCAAAAACCAACCTGTGAGCCTCCTTCTTTCTCCATATCAGTCTTACCAAGACTTTATCCTATCGTATTATTCATCATTTTTTTTGTTGTTGAAAGAATCATATTTTTAATCTTTCCATAAACCAAAGGTGAAATGGGTGTGAAAGAATTATTTCCTAAAAATCGGAAGGAAAGAGCAATACACTACTAGTAGGGGTGGAAATAGGCCGAGCCGAGCCAAGCTTTGCGTGGCCTAGGCCTGGCCTGTATTATCTTTTCGTGGCCCAAGCCTGGCCTGTGGCCTATCAATAGGCCAAATTTTGTGGCTTGGTCTGACCTTTTCTAAGGCCTGGCCTGGCCTACAAGCCTGCTTAAAAGCCTATTTAACAGACAATTTTATCAAAAGAATAGGATGGCGGGCTAATAAGTCTTTTATATATCATTGCACTTTCTTTTCAAATAAAAAAACCTGTATCATTGCATTTCAAAAACTAAATTTGTATCATTGAATATGTCTGGAACGTTTCTAATCTAGGTTAGGGTAGGGACTTGAGGTTTTCTTTTATACTAAACTATACATCAGTTTTAAAAAATCAAATAATATATTATTATATTATATTTATTTATATTATTAATAAAAATAATATATAAATAGGTCGGCCTGTTAGGCCAAATAGGCTTTTTTAATAGTTTGGGCCTGCCCTTTTTAGTTAAACAAGCTTTTAATAAAGCCTAAGCCTGACCTTTTTAATAAACGAGCCGAGCTGAGCCGAGCCTCTAACGAGCCAAGTCATAGGCCCCTGATGAGCCGCCTGGCCTATTTCCACCCCTAACTACTAGTACTTAGCATTATTTTTGTAGTTATTTGAAAGTGGTTATTGAGATATGGGCATAGTCTCACGTGATTGATCCGCGCGTGAAGGCAAAGATATGATATGATACCTACCGAGCCAACATGTCCCTTTTCTCACTCACTCAATCCCTTCCTTCTTTCTCTCTTTCTTTTGCTCCGCTTAGTTTCCGTTGATCCGATCCAATCTTCTCTCAGTCTGTATCGGCATAGATTCAGCATTCCATTGTTAGATCCATGTTGTTCGCACCACCACCACCACCTTCTTCTTCCTCTTCTTCTTCATTACACCTGTTGATACTTCTACTATTTTCTTCCTTGCTTTTCACCACCACCACCTTCGCATCCATCCACACCTACAACCATGAATCCTTCAAAGATGTCGGCAATGCTTACCTCCTCTCCGGCGGCAGTGAAGGCATCCTCGCCGCCCCCTCCCACCAGGCCCCTTCTTACATCCGGTATGTACTACTACTACTCTCTCTCTCGATCGATTTAACTGAACTAAGTAATGATTCAAGGTTGATTCTTACCCATTATTCCATTTGCTGCTATGAGGCCAAAGTTAGAAACTTTGATCCATCATTTCTCAATGTTGCTTGCTTTCAAGATGATATAATATATGGGCTGCCATTTTTTTTATCAGTTTTCATTCCTCAAAATAAAGCTGCAATTTTTATGACAGATATGGAAACCCAGCATTGTAATTGAACAATGGAAAATCCTTGTGTCTTTAGTATTCTTTCAAATGTTAGGATTGGAATTGCTTATGGATTTTACCATTTCCTCATGTTTGAGTTAAACAGAAGAGCAAATACTAACTTTTTTTTTATTTATTTTGCTTTTGGGGGATAGGTTTGAGAATATCACCTTTAGGAGAAGAAAAAGTGTGGCCAAGGGTACTGTGCCGATACACGTTATAATTTTTGAGGCTGCTGATCGGGATGATATAGGTGGTTCTGTTTATGGTGGACAGAGGGCAATCTGTTGCACCCCTGATTTAGCTAAGATGGGGGCTTGTAAGCGAGGGGAGATTATCAAGAGAGCTTCTGCAACAGATATTAATTGGCCGGTTGTTTTAGATATACAATTCAAGGGGAAATACAGAACCGCGAGCATAGATTCTAGGGAAGTTCCCATCACGAAGACTGGAATGTATAATTTGTTTTTTGTCGCTTGTGACCCCAAGCTCAAGGATATGGTGATGACTGGGAAGACTATCTGGAAAAACCCTGATGGGTACTTGCCTGGTAGGATGGCCCCGTTGAAGAAGTTCTATGTGTTTATGGCACTGGCTTATGTCGTCCTTGGCATCATTTGGTTACTTCAGTATGTGAGGTTTTGGAATGATGTGCTGCTACTTCAGCACTGTATCGCAGCTGTCATTGCTCTTGGATTGTTTGAGATGATTCTCTGGTATTTTGAGTATGCCAATTTCAACAGTACTGGAACGAGACCTGTTGTTCTCACAACATGGGTTGTCACTGTTGGGGCTATAAGGAAAACGATTTCGCGACTTCTCATTCTTTCTGTCTCAATGGGATATGGTGTTGTGCGGCCCACTCTCGGTGGTCTTACTTCAAAGGTTCTTTTACTTGGAATAACTTACTTTCTAGCATCAGAGTTGCTGAACATTACTGAATACGTGGGGACTATCAATGATGTATCAGGAAGGGCAAGGCTCATTCTAGTTCTTCCAAATTCTTTCTTGGATGCATTTTTGATATTATGGATTTTTACATCTCTTTCCAAAACACTGGAGCAGTTGCAGGTATTCTTCATTCCATAAAGTTGCTATTATTTTACAATGCCCTACCTCCAAAGTTCTGTTTTGAATTTCATATCATTTTTTTCAATATGTTTACCTTTTTGTTTTTGGATCTCCCTTGTCAGGCAAAACGGAGTTCTGTTAAGTTGGATATTTATAGGAAATTTTCAAATGCACTAGCAGTAGCAGTTATCTCCTCAGTTGTTTGGATTGGATATGAGGTGAGGCTTATAATCCATTTACTTTATTTTATCTTGTACAAAATAACATGGACTTCTTGCAATTAATAACTGTGATGTTTGTTTTATCCCCCCACAAATAACTAATATTCCTGTTGCACTGTTTTTATAGTGCATTGTTGCAGAAGAAGAAATGAGAACGTGTAAATACTGTCATGCACTTTGATTTATTAGCCCTTTTCAAGCTTTCTTTATTTTCTATTCCTTTCCTTTACATTTAGGTCCTATTCCTTTATATTTTTTATTTCACAATCAAGTACTGGACCGGAAAAAACACAATGGTGTGGTTCATCTGGGGCAGAGAGAAATGAGGGAGAATAGCTCACATCAAGGAGCCAAATTACCCCAAAACACCCTCACTTGTCACTGTATGAAGTGTATGTCCTAGCTTAGAGCTCTTAAGCCTCTCAAATAAGCATATCTTTTGCCTTAGCTCTCCCCATGTTTGGTAATTGCCAACTTCTACAGACATGGAATGGTCGTGTGTTTCATTGTGCATCGATTCTGATAGGTACAATAGAATCAAATCTCTCTTTCAAATTCATTTCCACTGGTTGTAAGTTTTTTGGACGGAGGCAGCTTGTCATTTCTCTGAAAAAATTAGAGACTGGCTATTCATCCACCCTCTATTCATCCCACATCAGCTAGAGATGGGAGCATCTACCAAACATCATTAAGGTGTTTGGGCTGGCAACCTAGTATGCCTCAACTCAGCATCGAGGTGAATGCCTCAAATGCTTTAGACAACATTAATCCCTATATACACATGCCTAATTGCATCATTTTTCTTGATGACCATAGTCCACATCGCACCTATGTATTTGGAGCTTGTGAGAGAACAATAGGTTTTCACGTCTTGTGTCCTGTCAGTTTTAGCATTTTGATAGATATGTTTTTAAGCTTATCTGTACTCTTTTTGCCTGCATTGTATGGCCCCTAGCATTTGATTATATTATAAGAGATCTTAACTTATAAAGTAGCATCTGTTATGATAAGAACCCAGAAATTCAAGGAAAATATTATATTGACTGAACTTGGTACCCTCTACAATTGGTGAGAAACCAGTGATTAAGGATACAGAAACTAGAGAAGGAATGAAGATACCCTGGTTGATTCGAGAGAACCAGGAACTCTCCCACAAATACCCAACAAATCAATCCATACCCCTTTTTCCCCAATTTCCCCTATATATGCATACTACCAGGAAGCTTATGAATACTTCCTTCATTAGTTACAAGTAAAATATATTATATTCTATTATTTACTCTTTTATCCCTGTAGCCTTCTTATTTCTCCTACGGTAGACCTGTGTCACACGGGGTTTGATCCTATCATGTTATCATCTATTACTTTTTCTTTGGGTATATTACCGACCTCTCACCTAATTGAATACAGCTTGTTATTGTTGTTTGTCACCGAAACTTCAAGAAAACCAATTCTTAACAGAAAAGAGGCAGTTCAAATATCGTTGTCAAGGGAATCAAAAACTAAATATGCTTCAGTGAATGACTTCATGGGATTCTTCACTTTAAAAGCAGACACATTAAAAGTAAAATTGATTAAATGGTGTATGAGTTTGGTGATGACTTAATGGGATTCTTCACTTTATAAAAAATTACACTTGAAAGGAATATTATAGGGTGTTTCTATCCCTTGTGTTAACTGCGTTTGGCTTATTTGAATTTTCTTATATCAATTTAGCAATAAATTGCTGAATGTCGTTTCCTTATGGAAATCTACTGTCATATAGCATTCATTTTTCAAAAAAAAAAATCTGTGTTGCTATCAGGTATACTTCAAAGCTACAGATCCTTTCAATGAGCGCTGGCAGAGTGCTTGGATCATCACTGCTTTCTGGGACATTCTAGCATTTGCACTCCTCTGTGTTATATGTTATCTCTGGGCACCTTCCCAAAGCTCTCAAAGGTGAATTGTCTTGGTCAAGTCCTTAACATGACTTTTCCTTCCCAACATTTATCATGGGTTATATTTGTATTTTGAATTGATTCATTAGATAAATATCATCAGTAAGCAGCTGCTAGCTTTTGAAATTTTTGACTCCTCTAATGAGATTGCCTTGTCTATAGAAATCACCTTTATTGTAAAGCATAATTGCATCCTACTTTGCAAATTTTCCAGTTTGTTCTCTGGGGTTGGAGGGTTTAGGCACATTATGATTTGCATTATATGGCATGT
The DNA here is from genome assembly GCF_012489685.1 of Lotus japonicus. Taxonomy (NCBI): domain Eukaryota; kingdom Viridiplantae; phylum Streptophyta; class Magnoliopsida; order Fabales; family Fabaceae; genus Lotus; species Lotus japonicus. Next base: position 67,022,396 of record NC_080046.1, on the reverse strand, counting down.
GTCTGGTTACCAGTTGAACTTTATGCTTTCTTCATGTGTTAATGCTAATGTTGCTGTAATATTATAATGCTAGTTGTATTAGTGAAACAGTGAAAAAAAAAGGCATGTCATTTCATGTTGTAATTTCTGATTCAAATGGCTTAGGGAAGAGTCTCGCTTGTGTTTGATTTGCCTCTGGAAATGTATAGGTATGCGTATTCAGAGGAAGTAGGAGAAGAATCTGACGATGAAGAAGGTCAGGCTCTAACTAAGCGAAAGCAGGAAGGTCAGGGTGAACTGAGCTTAGTGAGGCAAGAGAAGAATGGCGGAACTGATGCATCTTTTGATGAAGACGATGAATCAGAAGAGGATAAAAGGGAATGAGCTCTTAACAGCTTTCTTGTGCTTATTTCCCACCTGGGATTGTAAGTCTCAGACCAACCCTCAACAAGAGGTGTTGTAAAATTTTGTTCATTTGTGTCTGTAATAGCAGCTTCATATTCTTTGTTTTAGATATCAGTTGCTTCAATTAACATGAATGTAATTAATGTATACCAAATGAAATATTGCACATGCAGATGATCAAAATTGGTGTGTCCTTTCCCTCGCACTTTTAGACATAATAATCTTGGGTTTGGTTTGGTTGGGGTGGTTGCGAGTTACCAATTTCTTATAAAATGCAAAATTAACACAAATATTAGTACGAAATTGAAATGGTTCAACTATATAAATCATTTATCCAATTTTTTAAACTAGAAAAAATATTCTTTTGAAGGAAAATTGTATATAATCCACATTGAACTTTGTATCTTTAGCAAAGTGACACTATGAACATTTATTTTATCTAACTTAATTCTTAAACTTTTACTATTGTTTCAATCGATTGTTCTATAAACTTAGTATTTTTGGTGTAAGACATGTGTCATCCTTCAAAGACAATTCAAAGACAATTATGATCTATTATTAGTTTAGGATGGTTAGGTGCATTTTCCCCTTTTTTTTAAAATTAGCTTTTAATCTTAAAAACTTAACACATCTTCATCGAAACATATTTCTACATCTCTAAATCACCATCATCTTGGTATAAATTTATAAATTTAAATTTAATTAATCTACATGGTAGAATACAAAATACAAATATCTCCAATAATGACTTATATATTATATTTTTATTTTAATTGATTTTGGTGCAACAAAATAACAAAATGGTAAAGTTTAATAAAATTTCTTATAATTATTTTAACACGGTTAGTAGATAGATATTACACTTCTACAACACTATTCACAAAACTAATTCGTGAGTCTTCTACCGCTTAATGCACTGAGGAGAGAAATTAGTCTCACAATTATTTACTGTGCGATGAAATACGTTGATTAAAGGCGAAAAACTAAATAGTCACACACTCACATAATTAGTCATTATAATAGGGATACATAGTTTTGATTTCTAAATTATAATTGAATCACTTTATTTCCCAAACATATATTCTTTGGCAATGTGTACCTTAAAAAACATGTGTTGTTGATCGAAGTGAAGTGAAGTGAAGGGGAGTTGGGTTTGGGGCCTCCCCTATGGGGCTGCGCGCCCCACCTTTTTTTTTTAAACCCAAAAGTGCCCTACGGAAAGGTACTTTCCGTATTCAATTTAACTGAATACGGAAAGGTACTTTCCGTATTATATTTTGATGAATACGGAAAGGTATTTTCCGTATTTAACTCTGACAGGATTCCCCCTTTTTCCACCATTACTCCTCCCTCACCAACTTTCACCAACCCCTCACCAGCCCCCCTGAACCTCCTCAATGCCTCCAGACCACCCTCTCTCTCACCCTCTCCTACCTCACTTTCATTCCCAAGCTCTCCACCACCATCCACTCCTTCATTTCCCAAGCTCTCCACCACTACAACAAGTGTTGTAGTAGAGGTAAGTCTATGTGTTTATTTGTTGTTATTTTGTAGGATTAAGTAGTGGAAGTAGTTAGATTAAGTAGTTTAAGTAGTTAGATTAAGTAGTTTAAGTAGTTAGAAGGATGGGTTTTTGAATTCTGAGTCGTGATATAATACGGATTGTTATCTTCCGTATTGAATATGGAAAGGTACTTTCCGTATTCAGTATGGAAAGTAACAATCCGTATTCGGTATGGAAAGTATATTTCCGTATTGAGTATGGAATGTAACTTTCCGTATTCTCTTCCAGGGATGACAGATTCATTTTTCTTTGGTGAGTCACAATTGATTGAAGCTGGATTTCACAATGGTCAACCTGAAGAGGCCACTACAGAGGTGCCACCACCAGCATTTGTGCCCCCGTGTATAAGTATAGATGTCTCGCATTTATTTGCAACTGATCAGGTATTCTTTGAACATATTTTTGCATTGTTTTGAGAGTGTAATATATCAATTCTTATTATGTCTTGATCACCCTTGTAATCAATTCTTATTATTATAACAGATTTTCCCTACCCGTGATGATCTTATCAATTGGGTTCATGGAATTGCGATTGAAAATGGATATGTTACGTTGATACAAAGTCAGATTATGGTGGGAATGGAAGCAGAAAAGCTTATGTCATGTTGGGGTGCGAGAAGCATGGTAAATATGTTCCTTATAGAGACCCTGACCTTGTTGAAGGGACGAGATCACAAAAGACAGGTTGTCCTTTTAGACTAAAAGGACGACCTAGGAAAAATGGCATAGATAGAGATTGGCGGCTAAAGGTGATGGAAGGTATACACAACCATGAACCAGCTAGGTCACTACTTGGGCACAATTTTGTTGGTCGTCTAAAACCCGGAGAGAAGGAGCAAGTGGGAAAAATGACAAGGAGTTGGGTTCCACCGAGAAAGATGTTGTTGACTTTGAAGGAAAACAATCCTTCAAACTTGACTACCATATCTCAGATTTATGGTGTTTGCAAGAGGTTAAGAAAATCCCTCCGCGGGGGATTGACAGAAATGCAACACTTGTTGAAGAAGTTGGACGGTGACAAGTATGTCCACTTTGAAAGACATGAGCCTGGATCGGAAGTCATTAGGGATGTATTTTGGGCTCATCCAAATGCTATCAAACTGTTCAACACATTTCCATATGTAGTGATTATGGATTGCACATACAAGACAAACAAATATGCAATTCCCTTGCTTGAGATTGTTGGACTGACTTCCACAGATAAGACATACTCCATAGCCTTTTGCTACATTGTTAATGAGGGCACAGATGACTACGTTTGGGCACTGGAGTGTATGAAGTCTCTATTAGCTGATCAAGCCATGTTGCCTAAGGTGATTGTTACTGACAGGGATCTTGCCTTATTGAGTGCTGCTAAGCAAAGCCTTCCTAACACTACACATTTATTATGCTTGTGGCACATCAACAAGTGTGTTTTGGCAAAGTGCAAACTCTATGTTGGCACAGATGATTTTGCTGAGTTGGTTATGATGAAGTGGGCAGAGGTGGTGGATGCTGCAACAGTTGAAGAATTTGAAGTGAAATGGATGCAATTGTTTAATATGTGCAAGGCAAAATACAGCAACTTTACCTCCTATTGTTCTACTACATGGTTGGTTCACAAGGAGAAATTCGCCAAGGCATGGACAAATCATGTGATGCACTTTGGAACAACAACAAGTAACAGGTAAAAAAATTACATGAGCTTAATTTATGCGTTGTTTGTTCATTTGATAGATTGTTGTTAATAAGATATCTATTTGTTGTTTGCAGGGCTGAGGGTGCACATGCCAGTTTGAAGAAGATGTTACGGGATTGCAAGGGTGACCTGGCCACTTCATGGGATGCGTCGCATAGTTTGACATGTAATCGACATACTGAAATATTAGCATCGTTTGAGCGCAGTATTCACAGAATTGATCACATTTTCATGTTCCCATTTTACACAAATATTAGAGGATTTGTGTCAAACAAATGCCTGCAGCTCATCGACGATGAACATATAAGAATGAAGTCCTACGGCGGATGCGATTGCTTGTTGAGAGAGACTCATGGACTACCTTGCGGTTGTGAACTTGCAGGTCACCGGTCAACCACTCTCTTGTCAATTAATTCTATTTGTTATTGAAAGTGACACTTTTGTGAACTTGCAGGTTATGAAAGAATTCCATATGAGTCAATTCATCCATTCTGGAAGAGACTGAGTTGGGAGCATGTACCTGAACCTGTTGCAGATACTACCAGCAACCATATTTGCGGCATGAACCATGGAGATATGCAACCAGAAGTTGAGGCATTGACACATTATTTCAGTTCTTTGGATACTGGAGGGCAGAGTATGGTAAGGAGGAAGCTTCAAGCGATCTATTGTCCTGAAAGCAGTTCACTTTGTACTCCTGCGGTTAAGATAAGGTCCAAGCGCACTCTTAAGGCGAATGAGAAAATACCACCTAAGAATAAAGCAATAGGATCCTTGACCCGTGATCTTTCAGGTTTTGAACATGTTGATAGGGAGATCAGAGAGGCAAAGAAGGTTTCACAACCACCAAAGAAGAAGAAGCGTGTGAAGAAGTCTGATACAAGCTATTTCATGGGTCATTTTCCAGCCTTTTTCCACCCATATATACAAACAGTTCAGAATGTTGAGGATGATGGTAACTGTGGCTATAGAGCCGTTGCTGCATTACTCGGACTACCATCAGGTGAGGAAAATTGGTCATGGGTTAGGGCAGCGTTGATAGAAGAACTTGAACGACATAGAGGGTTGTATGATGAAATGTGGTCCAGACATGTGGTTAATGCCTTACATTCCCGACTCACTCTTCCTCCTGGTGATCCGGCTACCGAGGATAAATGGATGCAACTGCCAGAGATGGGATACCTTGTAGCAACCAGGTTCCAAGTGGTTTTCATATCCATCTCCTCTACGGGTTGTTGGTCATACCTTCCACTAAGAGGAGAAGGTCCACCGGATGTACATCCTGTTATAGCTGTTGGTCATGTGATTAATCACTTTGTACAGGTATTTTTTGATTGAGTACACTAATATCCAATTGGTGAATTGATTTGTTGTATTTGCAAGTTATCTAATTTTATTGTTATTCTCTATAATGTAGCTCCATCTAACTCCTGGACATTCTATGCCGCCAATTGCTCTCCAGTGGGAACGGTATGTTGATCCTACATCAGTAAGCTGGTGCGCCCCATATGGTACACGTTTAGGAAGATTCACATCAGAATATGAAGCTTGGCTTGTTACTTTTGGTGTTCCTCTTATTCACCAAAGCTATGTAGACATCACCTCAGATTAATACAATAATAATTAAGACATACCCGCCAACGCAGCCTCATACCGGGTCTGCAAGACCCCAAAGCGAATAGTCTGGGACCTATTCGTATCAAACTCAGCCTCATAAATACCAACAGATCCTCCCATCAACTGAGCACAGAGCGCTGCACACTCGTCCCTCTCCCCCCTCCCAGGCGTATAGAACCTCGACCCCATGGGGAGATGGAGAAGAGCCGACAAGTCGTCCAAGGTGATAGTCATCTCCCCGAACGGCATGTGGAAGCTACTAGTCTCCTCATGCCATCGCTCCACAAGGGCCAAAATAAGGCCTGCATCTGTCACCGGGTAGCTGCAATATGGTAGCTGATGAAGACCCGTCTGCTCAATCAACTCTCGAACCCGCCTGTGACTGTCTGAATCACCATCACAAGCAAGGTTCCAAACCTTCCCCCCAGCTGTGGCCACCTTCAACTGTCGACGGTCCACATACCGCTCGTCTGTGCGTAGGAGTGCATGCCACGCCCAGGGAGCCTTGTGATCAGCATAATGGGTGAGGAGCGATAGCTCAACAGGCCCCCCCGGAAACGGCGGCAACCTCTGGATCAGGTCCTCCTCGCCACCCTGTGCCCCCTGCTCCCCCTGCTCTGGCGGCAGGACATCAGCATCAACAGTAGGCGGAGGAATACTATCCTCGTCAGATCCTCCCATGCCGGATGAGGCCTCGCCTGATGACTCCTCGCCGGAAGACTCCTCGCCTGAGGACTCCTCGCCTGAGGACTCCTCGCCTGAGGACTCCTCGCCTGATGACTCAACCATGGGAGAGGGCGGAGAAACAACTGTAGGTATCTCAACCGTGGGAGACGGCGGATAATCAACCAGAGGAACCTCAATCATGGGAGACGGCGGAGAAACAACTGGAGCTGAAGCCTCCACCGCCTGAGAGGTTGCAGCATGATCGCCGCGCCGGCTAGAAGCATGTAACCGCCGGTGTCTATCCTCAGTAGCCCCGACATCCTCACTAGAAGCATGAGACCTCTTTCTGTTCTTCATTCTCACTATATATTCAGAGCAAACATTCACTATATATACCATTTCAGCCATAGACAGAAACATGATGCAAGCAAATGGAAAATTCCTAGAATTTTATAAGTACATAGATGATAATCGGATCTTCTGTGGATTATGCATGCTTGGATCAACTTTTATTTTCCTAATAATCAATTATGGCATCTAGAAACTACTCACAAATGCTTTGGAAACCTTCTATAATTGATTCTGAACCCAGAATCAATTATAAGTGTTGGGTTTGGTTCTGAGATGAATACGGAAAACGTTTTTCCGTATTCAATACGGAAAACCATGTTCCATACTGAATACGGAAAACCATTTTCCATATTCAATACGGAAACCTGTGATCCGTATTTACCCAGAAACGCCATTAACGACAATGAGCTATCGGCCCTAAACCCAAACCACATTCAAGACATTTCAGCCAACAATACCTCTACACAAGCAACAATCGACTACCCTAGGGTTCAATGATTAACATAATTTCAAGTTAAATGGGGAAAATCCAAAAATCCTTACCTCTAGGTTTCAATTCTGAGAATGGGGTTGTGAAGAGCTTTGATGGAGATGATGGAACCTTTCAAGTACACGGTTCAAGCAAGGGGAGCGACAGAGATCGAAGGTTGAAGAGGGGAGAAGAGCTTGGCAAAATACGGAAATGGGTTTGAAATGGGTTTGAATAAACCCTTGCCGGTTTACATACTAATATAATACGGATATTAAACTTCCGTATTCAATACGGAAATGTGTCTTCCGTATTCTATTAAAGGGGGGCGCTCCAGTAATTTCCCCACTTTAAGTGGGGCGGGGAGCCCCATAGGGGGGCCCAAACCCAACTCCCGAAGTGAAGTGAAATTGAAGAGTGAAGTGAGAAAAACAAAAGGTGTCTGTTCTGTCTGAGCGAGAAGGCGATGGCGTGTAGTGGCAGCGAAGATCAAGCATCAGATCAGCTCAGCAAAACCCTAAAACAAGGCGAACGGATCCTCGCTCCGACCCGCCGACCCGACGGAACCCTCCGCAAGCCTATTCGCATCAGAGCCGGCTATGTCCCTCAAGAAGAAGTCGCTATTTATCATCCCAAACCTGCCCTCGTCAGTACACTTTGTTGGAATGTTGGATTCAATCATCTTTATTTCATAATGTTGCCTTGTACTTGTACTCACTCACTGTGAGTGAGTCTTTATTTTATTTGATGATGCAGGAGTTTAAGAAGGAGATGGCCTCACATTCTGGACCTCCAGGTTATGACCCTGAATTGGAACCAAAACCAAGGACCAAAGCAGGCAAGAGGAATGAAAGAAAGAAGGAAAAACGGCTTCAGGTATATCCTGCAACATTTACATTAGCAAGTATTTAGCTATGGTAAAGTGTATTAGGTACAACCAACAAGGTGTTGTTGGTCTAGTAGTAATAACTATAAGCTAGTTAGTTAGACAGCATAAGGATGAGAACACAAGTTCGAATACCAGAAAAGGCATTTGTTGGGAGGGACAGCTACAGTTTCCCGAATGAGTAGGGTATATAGGTAGATTAAATTGTATTCCATTGTTGTGACAATAGAGAATTTAGTTACTCGAGCTGCTTATATTCAAGCTTTTGTTGCGTGTTTTTTGACTTCTTGCAGGCTGCCCTTGATAAGGACTCAAATGTAGCTCAAGATAGTGGCGAGCAAGAAACATTAGCAACCGTTGAGAATTCAAGTCATTCATCAGAGCCTGTCCATTCATTAACAACTCAGATGAATGAGCTAGCTGTTTCTGGAGATTCCTCCATTGTTACTCCTGCCGCCAATTCTGTTGACGGTTCTGAGTCAGGTCAAGATATAGAGAAAAGAATTCGAGCGCTGAAAAAGAAGGTAAACTTACTATTCTTTACGACTTTCTTCTGTTAGGAGTTTTAGCCTGATTTATCTGTTCAACACGCATGCATGTGATGAAGATTTTGAAACATTTGTTATTTTTTAGCTAATAAGAACCGTGTCTCTGATGAAGTTACTTTTAGTAAATATGACAGGTCATCTGTTCTGCATCTCCATATACCTTGAATGGTCCTCTTTTTCTCTGTTTTCCATTAAGCTTCTTATGAACTTAATAATGCAGCTATGATATAATATATGCATACAAGTCAATGCCTGAAATTGAATTATGTAGGGTCCAAGTGGGTAATGGAGAGTTAGGTCGATGATATAGACTAAATTTGCTTTAAAACGAAAACTGGAATTTAAGATTAGAAATTTTGCTAGTGCTGGTCAGGGATTAACTTTGGTCCGTTATCTTATGAACAATTGCATTGGTCGCTATTGCTTTCCTCCACGGTTATCTTAACATGGTATAGAGTTACGGGTCTGTATAGGGTGGACTGGAGGTAATTTGGTCTACCCGTAGACCACTGATTTAGCACCATTAGATATGAGATTCTTGGAATAGTCTTTAAATGAGCGGTTTGGATTGAATGGAAAATAAAAGGGTAAGAACGTAAATGCACACTGACATCTCTTTCACCTCTTCCCTGATTCCAAAACCCCAACATCTATCGTTTTCGTTTGACAACTCAGAAGTGGAAGCTGATCTCTGAATTCAGGATGATGGTCACGCAATATCGTCATCTATTTTTTAAAGAGAGGTGGGAGGTCCACGGTGGAGAAAACAGACGACAAATTGAGAGCGAGGGAAAAAGAATAGAAGAAAAGGAAACGGAGAAGGGGGAGAGGAAGGGGCTACAACAACTTGAGAGGACGGTAAGGCTTCCAGAACCGTGACCAGCAAGCTCACAGCAGAAGGATTGGTGGTTCGTGCTGCGGAGAGAAAGAGCAACTTGGTAGCTAGCAGTGGTGCTCAGGCAAGAAACAATGATGGCAAGATTGGGAAAATAGCACCTTTTCGTGGTAACTGCTGCCATGGAGTTTTGTAGTACTGAAGAAGGGAAAACAAGCAATAATGCAAGAAAGGAAGTAATAGGTCCATGGTGGACGAGGATGATGACGATGTGCCGGTAGTGGGCTTCTTGTAAGGTGTTCCGCCCAGAGGAGTTCTAAAGGCACCAATGGAGATGGTGATTTGATAGCCGCTTGTGGTCTGAGCATGTGAGAAAATCAAAGGGTTTCTAATGTGTTGATACTTGATCATACATTACCGAATATGTCCTTGACTCCTTGGTGCTCCCATGGACCAAAAATACTTTGGTCCACCCTCAAACATCCCTAGAATTACGTAAGGTGTTGCTATCTATCCACAGTTTCAATATCATTTATGATTGGCAACTTTGATTTCTATGGCTGCAAGGGTACACTAACCTAGGAGTCAATATGTTCTTGCCCTTACTTTGAAATGTGCATATTGCTGTCTAAACATGTCTAAACTCTGATCTCTCGCCAATTGATCTTGATGCTATTGATTGACTTCTGAATCCTGATTTATCAAGAACCTATGAAGTGAGAGTCCTGGCTTCAATCAAATATCACAAATGGGTAACAAGTAACAACTAACAAATATGTCTATGTTTAGCAAGAAGCCCAAATGAAATGTGTCACAATAGGCTTTAATTAAACTGTGGCCAATATTTTAATGGTTTTCTAGAGAGTAAATGGTCGGAGGGGATTTATGGTTCTATTCTGTTATTTATTTATTTAATAAATTTTGTTGAGTTCAATTTTCTATACTCAATCAAATATTAAACATTTAAGGTTATATATGTAATTAGAGTATTAGACTTATGGTTCTGTTCTAAACTCTAATAACCTGAAGCTACCTAACACCAAACATAGAACATTATTGTCATGTTCTGTTACGTTTTGTTATTTCCTGTTCAGTTCTGTTGTCAAACACCACCTTAGATGACTTTCAAAATGTAGTACATCTGTACATGTGTTTTAATTTTCTCCATCTTGCTGAAGAAATATCGAGGGTTCATGTAGTGCTTTTTCATTTTGACTATTGGTTGCAGATACGGCTTACAGAAGCCCTACAACAGAAAAGTGCAGAGCAAGATTTGAAGCCAGAGCAATTAGAGAAGCTAGCAAAACTGGATGATTGGCGTAAGGAGCTAAAACAGTTGGAGGATAAATAGCCTGAAACACCAGCTGCTTGAACAAAGTACTAGAATTAGCATGATAAGAATGTGTAGCTCTTAGATGTTTTCTCAATGTGATATTAACCATTTAATCCACAAGGATTTTTTCATCTTCTCATTTTTGTTTGCATTTTCACATTAGGATAACTTTTGATATTGAAGGAAAAAAAATTGACGTCTTAGCTTGATATTAGTGATGTTTTCTTCATGGGATATGAACTTTTCTTTTAATCCATGAAGGATGTTTTTCATTGTCACATTTTTTCTTGCATTTTTTCATTTTTTTTTCTTGCATTCTTTCTAAAGACCTGCAAAGGCTTGTGGCTGTATACTAGCTGTGCAAATAAGAAAAGAGCAATTGAGTACTCTGATGAAATCTGCAGTTGGCATTAGATTAAGGGAAACTTTTACATTGAAATTTAATATTTGTATAGCTGTCCTAATCCTTTTGAACTGCTCTGCTACTTTTCTTAATTATCCCTGTTGTTTAGCCTTTTTCTGCATTTAAGTATGGTAGATAAACTATTTTGAAAGAAATGTACAGTTTTGATAAGCGCAAAATAACTAACTATATTTAGGTTTAAAATTACGTTCTAAAAGTAATCATTTTTATCTAAGCATGTGGACAAATTATTATAAGTTTATAACTAGCATCATATTCTGCGACACTTTCAAGCACCAAAGAAGCTTAACTAAAATTAACAGCAGCCAATAAAGTCACCGAAAAATTAGTAAAGTTAAATAACAATAATCACTACAAAACATAATTAATCAGAAAAATAAACTGTCACCGATGAGCTTAATCTTAACAAGGTCAAGGTGAAATCAGACTCTCTACATAGTCATTGGCACCCAACCAAGATTTGTTGGGAAATTCAACATATTTCACGCTATTGTCACTTAGATTATATATTATAACCAATTTTCCATTTTTTTCGAGCGTAAAGATGTCTCCATCTCCAGACAAGCATATCAGCCATTGATGAAGCAGATCATATTGAAGATGCTTGTAACTAATATTCACCAAACGAGTCCAAGACTCTTGAACTCCAAACTCTCTCATTTTCCACACAATAAAGTGGGTTCTCTTGTGGTCATAAAAAAGGTAAAGACAATTTCCCGAAACCTGTATCTCAGCATGAGACACATCACTAGTACCCTCAGGTAATGACAATAACCGGTATTTCTCATCACGCATGTCAAGGGAAACAATCAGCAACTGTTGGAACTTGTTTGCTAACCAATTAACACAGTCACCTAAAGACGCTCCACATATATGATAAAACTCAAATGGGACGTCAGGGACGCTCAAAGTCTCTCTCCAACAACTATCACCAGTGCAATGAACAACTGTCACTTTTTCGGACACTCTATCATTAGGATGATAGAGAGACAATACCACCACAACCTAGCAAAAAGAGAAAATAATCAGTCTTAATTTGAAGAATAATAGATAAGTTGATAACATGAATGAATCAAAGTGGTATTATAATTTTAAATTTTACAATATTAAGGATTGCGCACGCAATTTAGAAAAAGAGGAAGACACGGCACGATCAAAAGTTACTTGATCCTGAGACATGAAACTGGAAGGATAATCTTGAAAAGGATATTGGGATTTCAACTTACCTTGTAAGTGTTACATGAAACATCATAGCCGAAGCCATAATTGAGAGCCCCGAATTTACCGTCTAAGGTTAAGGTTAAGGGTGGCGACATGTGGAACGTCAAGCGCGTGGCAGGGTTCCAGAGGCAGAAACATAACCTGCGACCATAACCACCAACTTGCAAACATACCAAGCCGTTAGATGATCCAATGACCTTTTCGAACTCGATGTCCTCGAAAGGGAGGAATCTATCTTGCTTGATAATGAATGACGGGTCCTCAAGCAAGCGAGTCACGAGGCACGGAATGAAGCAGCAGTCAGAGGAGCGTGGTTGTCTTGAGGTGAGGAGTACGTGGTTGTTTTTGGGCGATCTTCTGTCCAGTTGCAGTTTGACGAATGGTTTGTCGTTAGAGATGAGTGATTTCCATGACTTGCAAACGCACTTGAATCGTATGAGGCTCTTCACAGGAAGCCATGACAAGATTTCTATTAAGAGTTCGGAAGGGAGAACAAATTGGGGACAGATTTCCATGGTTGTGAGTGTTAGAATATTATTGAATTGTATTCCTATTGATACTTACAATGTATTTTACAAGTAAGAGTTACTAAACAATAAAATTTAAACAAATCTAAACCTAATTACATGTATAATTACATAGGTAAATAAATAAAGAATATTGTAACATAAATTCTATTATATTCTTGAGAGATGAAAAGTGACGGATCAATCCTAAATCCTAATATATGTACTCAATCTTCCACATCTTCAACAGATATTACGTACGGTTTTATTTATGGGCCTGCAACAGCTTGAATATATGTTAGCCCGCCCAATGTTTTTAGTTCAACCGTCAGATTCATCCTAGGATCCCAATTAAAATACTTTTTACGATTGGCAACTTTGATTTATATGACTGCAAGCCGCAAGGGTACACTAGCCTAAGTCAATATGCTTAAGGCAGTCTTTCATAGGAAAACTCTCACTTGGAAATATGTATATTGCTGCGTAAACATGTTTAAACTCTGATCTCTCGCCAATTCATCCTTGATGTTATGGACTTGTTTCTGAATTCTGATTTATCAAGAACCTATGAAGTGGGAGTTCAGGCCTCAATCAATATACCTTAAGTGGGTAACAAATATGTTTATGTTTAGCAAGAAGTCCAAATGAATATGTCTCACAATAGGCTTTAATTAATCTGTGGCCAATATTTTAATGGTTTTCTAGGGAGTATTTGGTCAGAGGGCATTTATGGTTCTGTTATTGTTTATATATCTGAAAAATATATTTTGTTAACTTCAATTTTCTATGCTCAATCAAATATGAAACATTTAATGTTATATAACGCTATATTATGCCCTGTTCAGTTCCGTTGTCAAGCCCACCTTCTATTATATTAAGGGATGACTTTCAAAATTTAGTACATGTATTTTAAATTTCTCCATCTTGCTGAAGAACTATAGAGGGTTCATATGGTGCTTTTCCATTTTGACTATTGGTTGCAGATACAACTTACAGAAGCTCTACAACAGAGAAGTGCAGAGCAATTAGAGAAGCTAGCAAAACGGGATGATTGGCGTAAGGAGCTAAAACAGTTGGAAGATAAATAGCCTTAAACACCCGCTACTTGAATAAAGTATTAGACTTAGCATATGATAAGACCTCTAAAACCATCTAATCATGAAAGAAACTTTTAATTGTCACGTTTTTTTTTTTTGAATTTTGATTTGATAACTATTGAAACTGAAGAAAATATTGACTTTATAGCCTATTTCAGTGCTGGCACCTACTTTATCTTTTAGTTTCTAACACAGCTCTATGCATGACAAACGATAAGTAAAGAATAGTCACACTGAGCTAACATCAAAGCTAAGCTTCTGTTAGGAACCAAATGATAAACTCAGAGAAATAAGCACAGCAAGGAATTAAAAGGGGAGAACTTGTATTAATTAGTAATATGGAATGAAGAATTACAGAGGAGAGGAAAGGGGATTCCTCTTCACTGACAAGAGCTAGGCTCCTACAGATTTGCAGCACAATGCAATCTGCTCTCTAACAATATGATTCTAACAGAATACCCTCCTCTCTTTCCTCACACTCCTTTTGATTACATGAATGATACTCTCTTTCCCCCACGTCACCCCTTGGCTAACTAACTATGAGTCATGCCACCCTTGACTCTTCTAGAATAAACTTTCCAAGCCTTGGGCCCTACTGGCCCATCAGCAATCATGGGCACATTGCCAGATTGTTGGAGACCCTGGACTCTATCAATGCCCCCTCCATGAACACTTGCCTTGTCCTCAAGGCAAAAAGAAGGAAACTGGCTTTGCATCATCTCAGCATCCTCCCAGGTAGCCTCCTCAGGTTGTTGTCCCTTCCACTGAATGAGAAGTTGCTTGGTGGATTGCCCTTGAAATTGAACTGACCTGGTTGCCAGAACTGCCAAGGGTTCAATAAGGAAACCACTTTCCCCTTCAAGGTCAGGGAGTTCTTCTCCTTCCTGGTAATTGCCTACAGCCTTCTTCAAAAGTGACACATGGAACACGGGATGCACCTTTGACCCTGGAGGTAATTTGAGTTGGTAAGCCACTGCCCCTACTCTAGCTACCACTGGATAAGGACCATAGTACCTAGCTGCAAGCTTAGCATGAATTCTTGTAACTACGGATTTCTGGCGGTGGGCCCTTAACTTAACAAAGACCCATTCTCCAATGCTAAAGCTTTTGTCACATCTTTTTCTGTCAGCAAACTGTTTCATCCTATCCTGAGCTCTAGTTAGCTGCTGCCTTAGCTGTCTTAAAGCCTCATCTCGCTCTAACAGCTCTTTTTGGACCGCTTCCACCCTGGTGTCACCTTGTATCCAGCGTGTAATAGTAGGGGGAGACCGTCCCATAAACCACCTCAAAAGGAGTCATACCCGTAGAAGCATGGAAGCAAGTATTATACCAATACTCTGCCCATGGAATCCAAGTGACCCAAGACTTGGGTTGATCAGCAATGAAACATCTCAAGTATGTTTCCAAACACCTGTTCACCACTTCAGATTGCCCATCAGACTCAGGATGGTAGGCTATACTCATCTTCAATTTAGTCCCTTGAAGCTTAAACAATTCTTTCCAGAAATTGCTTACAAATATAGGATCTCTGTCACTCACAATGGAAGAGGGCACTCCATGTAACCTAACTATTTCCTTCCCAAATACCTCTGCTATGCTTCTAGCTGTATAAGGGTGCTTGAGAGGAATAAAATGAGCATACTTTGATAACCTATCCACCACCACTAGAATTGCCTCATATCCTTTAGACTTAGGAAGGCCAGTGATGAAATCCATGGACAAATCTTCCCAAATTCGATCAGGAATGGGTAAGGGTTGAAGAAGACCACCCGGAGAGCTTGCAAGGTACTTTTGCCTCTGACACACATCACATTGCTTCACAAAATTCTGTACAGCAGCCTTCATACCTCTCCAATAGACATTAGCAGCCAATCTTCTATAAGTTCTATAGAATCCTGAATGTCCTCCTTGAGGTGTAGCATGAAATTCATTTAGCATAGTCTGAATCAAAGGAGAATGCCTTGGTAGAACCAACCTTCCTTCATACAACAAAATGCCATTGTCATAAGAATATCCCACAGAGCTTTCTTTCTTCTCTTGAACAGCCTTTATTATCAATTGCAACTCCTCATCCTGACTCACTTCCTCTTTCAAATCCTTCCCTGCCAACCAATCAACATGAGACCCCATCTAGTGCAATTCCATATTCTCATTCACCCTTGAAAGTGCATCAGCACCTTTGTTTAGTTTCCCTGGCTTGTAGCTAATTTCGAAGTCAAACCCAAGCAACTTGGCTGCCCAATTCTGTTGCTCCATGGTCACCACCTTCTGTTGAAGCAATTCCTTCAAACTTCTTTGGTCAGTGGTCACCTTAAAGTGCCTTCCCAGCAAATACGGTCTCCAGTGCTGAATTGCTAACCCCAAAGCCATCAACTCCTTCTCATATGCAGACTTAGCAAGATTTCTTACCCCTAATGCCTTGCTGAAATAGGCAATGGGTCGCTTGTCTTGCAGCAAGATTGCTCCTACTCCTACCCCTGAAGCATCACACTCAATAGTGAATTCTTTGGAAAAATCTGGTAAGGCCAGCACAGGTGAAGTAGTGAGTTTCTGTTTTAAAGTGTTAAAAGCCTCCTGAGCCTTGTTATTCCACTCAAACCCATTCTTCTTGGTCAATTCAGTCAAGGGTCTGGCTATTTTGCCATAATCTCTGATGAACTTCCTATAATATCCAGTGAGGCCCAAGAATCCTCTCACCCCTTTGACATTTCTAGGTGTAGGCCAACTAGTGACACTGTCCACCATGCTGGGATCAACTTCCACCCCTTTATCAGAAATTAAATGTCCCAGATACTCTACTCTCTCCTTGCCAAACAAACACTTTTTTTTATTAGCTACCAAGCCTTGCACTTGTAATATGTCTAAGACCTCTTGCAAATGCTCCAAGTGTGAAGACCAATCCTTGCTGTAGACCAATATGTCATCAAAAAACACCAACACTCTTTTTCTGAGAAGGTTTCTGAAAATCTCATTCATGAGGCTTTGAAAAGTGGATGGGGCATTCATGAGGCCAAATGGCATGACCAAATACTCGTAATGGCCCTCATGTGTCCTAAAGGCAGTCTTGTGTACATCTTCCTCTTTAACTCTTACTTGGTGGTAACCAGATTTAAGGTCTAGCTTGGAGAAATACTTAGCTCCATTAAGTTCATCCAGCAATTCCTCTATGATGGGGATTGGAAATTTGTCAGGTATGGTAGCTTTGTTCAATGCCCTGTAGTCCACACACATTCTCCAGCTTTGGTCCTTCTTCCTCACCAAGATCACAGGACTAGAGAAAGCACTAGTACTATGCCTTATAACTCCACCTTCTAACAACTCTTCAACTTGGCTCTCAATCTCATTTTTTTGGTGGTGAGGGTATCTATAGGGTCTTACATTCACAGGTCCTTCTCCCTTTTTGAGTGTGATAGCATGCTGCTTGTTTCTTTTTGGGGGTAATCCCTTGGGGTCTTGGAAGATCACTGAGTACTTGTCCAGAATTTCCTCCAACTCAGCCTGTTGGTCCCTTGTCACCCCACTATTAACTTGCTCCAGGTAAACTCTTTCTTTACCTAAGTACCCTGCGAATTCAGACCTACTCATCATAGTCTGAAGGGCCACTAGCAGACCATCTTGTTCGTCATGTCCCTGGAATGTGACCCACTTATGCCCTGACCAGAAACTCATTTTCTTTTTTTCCCAGTTGACTATCATATCTCCCAAGGTCCTGAGCCACTCAATGCCCAACACCATGTCCACATTTCCCAGCTCAAAGAGTTGTGCATCAACACATAAGGGGTGATCCCCAACGACCAACATCAAGCCCTGGCACTTCCCTTGAGTCCTTGCTCGAGACCCATCACCCAAGGTGATCCTCAAAGAAGGTGTGTCCAGGATTTCCTTCCCCAACTTGTGAACCAGTGAAGTGCTAATGAAATTGTGTGTTGCTCCACTGTCTATCAATATCACAATTGGGATTCCTTGAATGAATCCCAATAGTTTGATAGTTTGAGGTTTGTCCCTTGCCATTTGCCCCAACTGAAACAAGCTCATGGATCCCAGCTCACCATCCGACACCTCTTCCTCTTCATTGACTTCGACTGCTAACAGGTTGCCTCCTCCTTCAGAATCTTCTTCATCCTCCATGATCAAAACCCGCAATTGCTTGTCAGGACACTGGTGCATAGGATGGAAAGCTCCCCCGCACTTGAAACACAGACCTTTCTGCCTTCGCTCCATGAGTTCATTGTAAGAGAGGTGGGTAAAACCTCTATCCTTTGGATTTGGACGCTTTTTCTCTGGTTGGGCTGATTTGTCCCCTCGAGGCCCATTACCTCCGGAACGCGGGTTATTGTAGCCCGATCCATTATTGACCTCCTTGTTTCCCTTGACAAATACCCAGTCGGAGCCCCGACTGGTTCCTGACCCATGGCCCCGATTGCCTCCAAAGGATGGGCGGGTCGAGCGCGCATGACCCGGTCCATTATCGTGCATCGTCTCCCTCTCTACAGCTCGCGCGATCTGTAAGATCTTCATCCGACTCAAATCCGCCATCGTCACCATGCTCCGGACTCGTCCCCGGATTTCCCCCTTCAATCCATGAAGGAAGTAGCCCAAGAACTGCTTCTCAGGCAGGCGCGGAATCTGCGCCGTCAGGTACTCAAAGGCCGTGATGTATTCTTCCACGGTGCCCCGTTGTCGGAGCTCGGTGAGCTGCTCGTAGATGTCGCCGTCTCCCTGACCTCCGTAACGCTCCAGTAGCGCGCATTTGAGGCGATCCCAAGTCAGATTCTCATCTTCGCTGAGAAGCGAATTGAAAAAATGAATAGTTGGGCCTTCCATACAGAGTTGAGCCAGGCTGGTTCTCACCTCCGATGGAGTGTCTTGGACTCTGAAGTAGACTTCAGCCCTCGAAATCCACCCCGCAGGATCATCGCCATCAAACATAGGAAGTTCCACCTTCTTTGCTGATTGTCGAAACTCAGAAAGCACGTCTCCGGTGAGTCGGACCATGCTTCCCTTTCCCGATCCTGATCTCAGATCCGTTTCCTTCTCAGGGGTTGCGTTGTCGCCAGAGGAATCTCCATCGAGCCTTGCCTTGCCCATGGATTTCTCCAGCATCGCGATGAGCGTCTCCTGGTTACGCTCCATCGACGTCAAAGACGACTTGACTCCATAAAGCTCTGCTTCCAGCGTCGCGATTTTCGCCTCCATCTCTTTGTTCGCTCCTTTGTTCTGTTTCCTGGGTGGCATTCACTGGCCCTTCCTCGATTTGGTATCCGGCAGGTCGGACCAAATTGTTAGGAACCAAATGATAAACTCAGAGAAATAACCACAGCAAGGAATTAAGAGGGGAGAACTTGTATTAATTAGTAATATGGAATGAAGAATTACAGAGGAGAGGAAAGGGGATTCCTCTTCACTGACAAGAGCTAGGCTCCTACAGATTTGCAGCACAATGCAATCTGCTCTCTAACAATATGATTCTAACAGAATACCCCCCTCTCTTTCCTCACACTCCTTTTGATTACATGAATGATACTCTCTTTCCCCCACGTCACCCCTTGGCTAACTAACTATGAGTCATGCCACCCTTGACTCTTCTAGAATAAACTTTCCAAGCCTTGGGCCCTACTGGCCCATCAGCAATCATGGGCACATTGCCAGATTGTTGGAGACCCTGGACTCTATCAGCTTCTCAAACCAATACCAGCAATTTCAATATAGGCTAACAAAATTGGCTAAATTCACAACTAACGAAGACATTATTTTTTTCAGAATGAAATTGAAAGAAAGTTCCAGGAGCATGAAGGTTATTAATTTGATGCGAATATCAGCAGCAAAAAAAATAGCTAAACAAATTAAAAATGTAATCATAACAATTTGAATTTTTCATAAGTTACAGACAGGCTACATGCCACTTCCCAGTTGATCACTTGCCCTAGTACACGAAAGACTCACATTCATAAAATCCACTAAAAATACATTATCAGAAAATAGCCAGACACTACATAGCATTCTATGAGCAAACCAAGGCTGCCTCCTACGCAAAAAATTACATCCGCATCGAATCTTGTAATCTTCATCGTTTCAAAACAGGGTTACTATGAGCATTCAACATCTGAATCACCAGGTCCATCAATGTAAAGTTCAAAATCATCGGGAGTCCACCTGCAAACCAGGTGAAGTCGAAATGTAGCCATCTTGATTCCCAGCAAACGCTGCAAAGAACAGTCCGTGTCAGCCTCTTTAGAAAATTAATATCACAGTACAATAATTAGTGTCAATTACGAACACTTTGAACCTGTACTGGTAGGTTGTTACATCGACATATGATGGTATGAGATAAGTGAAGATGACAGGCATACTTATCACTAACCCACGTTATAATTGACTAAGGCCAGAGAGTTGGAAAAGAATATTGCAAATTTAAAGAGAAACAAAACCAAAAGCAACAATGTGATGCACTTTAAACTCTCTAGGAAAAAAAAATCAATGGTATCACTCACTACATAAAAGTTAAAGAAGGAAGGGGAAAAATGAATAATATAAGAGCTTTCTATCATTCACACTCCATGTGTGTGTTTTTTTTTTCAGACATAGCTGTGAAAAATAATGGTGATCGAGTAAAGTCTTCCTCAAAGTGGCATGACTTCAGGGTTTCAAACATTTAAGTAATAAAAAAAACTAACCAGTATGCGAGATGCCTCAGGTGACAAGGGCTTTCCCTCTTCACAAACAACAAAATCAGAAACAAGCTCCACAACACCTGTAAATTTTGACAACATCAATTATACATGTTCAATGGTGGCAGGTCAAT
The DNA here is from genome assembly GCF_012489685.1 of Lotus japonicus. Classification (NCBI taxonomy): domain Eukaryota; kingdom Viridiplantae; phylum Streptophyta; class Magnoliopsida; order Fabales; family Fabaceae; genus Lotus; species Lotus japonicus. Next base: position 67,002,015 of record NC_080046.1, on the reverse strand, counting down.
TTAAACCATAATCACAAAATGTACCTTTATTTAACCGAACAGGCATCCCTTGCTTCCTGAGAAAAGGTTCCATCTCATGTGTAAACTGCTCTAAAGGACCCTCTTGGAGATCCACCTGAAACATTCATATAGTGGAAGTTTGAGTTTTATACACAGATTTCAAATTCATGCCATATGTATGTATGGTTTCTGTCAACAGGGCCTTTGTATGGAAGAAAAACTTAAAAATGAATTAGATTAAACACCTTTTCGGTGGCAATGCCTCCTGTTCTTGCAAAGTCATATTCCTCATATCCATTGAACAGCCTGCAAATGGCATCAACAAGATCAAGTTGGAGTCAGAGGAAGAAAATGGGACATCTAGAATGACATATATCATTAATGTTAATAAACTACTGAGTTAAGCACAACAATTGAATATCATATATCATATCACATAGTCTATAAGAATAAGACAATGATATAGACACATAACACAACACAAAGACATAGATGCTGCACAATTGAATAATAAATTTGCTCATTCCTGAGCATAACTAAATTTCAAGTCCATTTAAACTGCAAAGGAATAGCACTGCATAACCAAAAATCACCAATAAAACTACAAAATACTAGTTTTGCAAAGATTACCTTTCAACTTCTTCTTTAGACAAATTGGTAAAAAACATGCCAGAATCTCCGCGAAGCAACTAAAAGAGAAAAAACCAACAGAATATCATAAGTAAAAAATTAATTAAAACAAAAAACAATTTGTTGGGTAGGTAACATGTAACAACCTTTGAAACCTTATACAGGCGAGGTTTGATCTCATCAGAAGCAGAACGACCAAGAGCGACCTGCATGACTTTGTTGGAACCAAGGAAGAATCTGCTACTCGATTTCAATTGGTCCCTGAACTCCTTGAATTTGAGATTCCTCATGTTCTCGAAGGAGAACACGTACAACGAACTGTACTTTTCAGCTGCATCTCTAATCGCGTTCACTATTACCTCTTTGTGTTCTCTTCCCTTCTTCTTCGTCTTCGATAGTGTAACTGCAACAACAACAAAAACATCATTCTCTTAGTTTTTTCTGTGCTACAAATCAAAATTGGTTAGCGATTCATGTTCAGAGAATTGAAACACACAAACCTTGTTTATTCCGTTTCGATTTTGGCATTTTGAGGCTGCTTTGTGAGTTTCTCTTCTCTTGCTTTCTCTGTTGCGATTGAGTTGCAGCTCGTGTGTTTGTAGGGTTTTAGAGAAGACAAGAGGCTCGTGTTTGTATATTTAGGTTGGGTTCGGAAATGGGCTCTGCATACTAATGGGCTTTCACGATCTAATGTAAGGTTTTAACTTCTAAGTGCTTTTTGACCAAAAATACTTGTAAGTGGTTTTTTTGTTTTTGAAAAAAAAAATTACAAGGCATTCTAATTTCTTTGCCTAAAGAGTTAATATTAATCTTTAATTTTTATTTTTTTGGGGATGAATGAGAAAGATAAACACAGTATCTTAACACATATCTCTAGCCATAATGGGAACATGCCTTTAAGGAGGACATGTAAGACAGTGAGATCGATCGCATTTGAGCACAGTTAAAAAATAGCAAGGTGATTAGTTACTTCATTTGCATCTCTATAAATGTGACGAATCTGAACAATCCAATCATGAGACAAACTTCCGTGAAGCTCAAGAAACTAGCTTGCTGGATGATACTTGAACTCATCCACTAAAGAATCCACAATTTTCAATAAACCTACACGATTGGTGGAATAACTTGTGTGGTTAATACGAGTGGTGACAATATTGGTTGGCAAAGTGGGGTTGACTTAGCCCGCTATTCTGTCAAAATGCGGGTTGAGTTGTGATGTCTAACTTTTAGGATTTGCGTTCAAAGTCTCAACTCAACCCATAGTTTTGGCAAACTGATAGGTTGTTGGACTATGTACGATAACGCGTGTAGAAATTGAAACCATCTTCTTTATTCTAAAAGTTACGAGTCAATAAGAAAGTTTTATCCATGATAATATCAAACAAATATTTACATTTTTTGTTACAAAAAATAGTGACGGTAACTATAATTTCAATAACAACCGTCAAGTGTAGGTGTCAACGACTTCCACCAAATCACTAGTAAATATTATTTTTTCTTTGATAAACACTTACTTAATATTTTTAATATTACTAATACTAGATGTGTTGTACAATTATCAGTAAGAGTTTACTTCAGCCAATAATAATCAACCAACAATTACACATGATTATGTCATGTAATCGTGAAAAATTTAGATGAAACACAACCTACAAAAAAAGGTGAAATTATGTGTTGGTAGGCCGACCCAACCTAACACGCCATTAACCAGTCGAAATGTGAGTTAGGTTAAACTGGCTCACTTTTATAATTTAGGTCCAAAGTCCTAACCGAACTGCAAATAAGACAGACAGAATGGGCTGACCCAACTAGCCAAGCCCGTTTTGCAACCCTAGTTGATACCGGCTACTAAGATAACAAGTTAATATTTTAAAAAAATAATATAGATTTTAATATTTTAGAAGAAGAAATAATAGTTTAAGACCACCGTTCAGTTGATTTTTATCATTTGTTTTTCCCCCACCCTCCAATTGAGGATAAAATCAACACAACGAAAAACCCTAATTCCATTAAACCCTGTTGCTAGAGAGAAAGGGAGGAAGAAGAAAGATGAGGCCATTGGACGAGACGGAAACGAGCGTGGTGTTCGAGAAGCTCTTCAAATTCGTCGGCAACAACCTCAAGAACATCGTCGATAATCCTTCTCACGAAGGCCCCGATTCCACCCCTGGCCGCTACTGCTTCCGCCTCCACAAGAACAGGATCTTCTACGCCAGCGAGTCCCTCGTTAAGCGAGCCACCAACGTCGCTCGACCCAGCCTCGTTTCCCTCGGAATCTGCATCGGCAAGTACACTCACAGCGGCAGCTTCCACCTCACCGTTCAAGCCCTCAACCTGCTCGCTGCTAACGCCAAGCACAAGGTGTGGTTGAAACCCCAGTCTGAGATGTCGTTTCTGTATGGTAATCATGTTCTCAAGGGTGCTCTAGGTCGAATCACCGAGAATATTGCTGCTGGTGATGGGGTTGTTGTGTTTTCCATGGCTGATGTGCCTTTGGGATTTGGGATCGCTGCCAAGTCTACTCAGGATTGCAGGAAGTTGGACCCTAATGGGATTGTTGTGCTGCACCAAGGTGACATTGGAGAGTACTTGAGAATGGAAGATGAGCTTTGAAAGGTTTTTGGTTAGTGGGTTTTTGTTGTGTTCTGTTTAAGCATGATTGATGTGAAATTTTGTTACTTATTGCTGTGTGACAATGGTTATGATTACATGATTAATTAGAAAGTTGTTTTACTTTTTATATGCTTTATGTAAAATTCCTGAGGATTGGTTATGTTTTCTGATTTGATGAATGATTAGTAAAGTAGTTTTAACTTTTAAGCTTTCATTTATAAATGTTGGGGCAAAAACCTGAATGATTCTCCATGCATGAATCATGCATGGTTCTTTATGCATTTTGGAGAACATGTGTCATTTAAATGATGTACTTTGCCAATTAACTGTCAATTCTCTCAACTCAGGACATACAGAATATGTTGCTGTTGTTCCAATCCAAATTTATGAGTTGGCAAGTATCTTTTAATGCAAGAAAAGCCGTGTGTCATTCAATAAGAGTTAACACTTAACACCACTCTAATATCATCATTGCTCCATTGTCATGAGTTGTCTTCTTAGCTGCTTGCTTGTGTTGTATTCTTCTTTTCTTTTGGTTTGTGGAGGAAACAATGGCTCTGTTCTGATCAGCTGGATGTTCCTTTCAGTTAGCTTCAATGTTTCAGGTCTTGCTTTGGGAGCATATCTCCCTTGTGCTATGGCACATGTTGACACCATGCTTCTTTAATAGCTATAGCAAATGGTATATTATCTAATATATATATTTTTTCTAGATAGAATTATTCTGGTCACAGGTGGGCTGAATTATTGACTACAGCCTTTGTGTGAAAAGCCTCATATATTGGAAATGAAGTAATGAACTGCTAAATGCTCGCATGAGATGAGATAAATTTTACTCCATGAGTGTCCATTCCAATCCTAGATTTGGAAGCAGCTTCAAAGCATTGCCTAGTCTTTTCTCTAGCTGAGCCGTTTACAGCTCAACAGCAGAAGTCTCCTTTTAGATAATATTACCAAGTAGTGACCAATGGATATAATTAATTTAGTAGTTGTGAAGGTTGAGGAAGAGGCGGTTGTTGAAGAAGAGGAAGGTGGCATAGGGGGAATAAGTGCTTGTATCACCTATAAGGTTATGGCCCCGTTTGGAGGAGCTTATTTGAGCTTATCTGATAGCATAAGCTCTTATGTCAGTGTTTGGGAGAGCTTATGCAAACAGCTTATGACATACCATAAGCTGTTTTGAGCTTATTTTCATAAGTTATTCAGGATAGCTTATGAAAAAGAGCTTATGCTTATATGTAGTTTATTTTTAACTTATTTCGATAATAAATTTAAAATAGCTTATGAATAAGCGCTTATTACCGACATAAGCGCTTAATTAAGCTATGTTTCCACACGGGGCTATATCCCATTTCGAGCTTATTTTAATAAGTTTTTCTCATTCAAGCGATAAAAGCTATTGCGGTTTTTGTACCAAAGTAGTATACTTTAGTTTGGAAATTACAACTTTGTGATACTTTTTTATTTATTTACCAATCTAATATAAATTCAGTGGTGATTTTATTTATATTTTTTTAAAGAATTGCCAATAGCATTGGCGTTTTACTTTTGTTTTCGTTTTTTAAATAAATTGCCAACCATGCTGCTTTTTTTCTTATCTTTTAATTTTTATTTTTTTTGTTTTTTCTAGCAATCACCAACTATGTTGGTGTTTTTTTTTTAAAGCAAAATCTTTATTGAATAAGGAATCGAGATATAAACCTCTTGACTTTGAAATAATTACAACAACAAAAATACAATGACCGCAAACAACGACGACTAACACCAACAACAAATAACGATCGCAAACAACGACAAGACCGTACACAACAAATACGTACAATCAACGCAGAGCCTCTGAGTCACATTTAGCACCTTGCTTCAAGGGTAATAACAACAACTGCATGACCAACTCCAGCAGTAACGACCACCAGAGGACTATGCGTGCACATACGCCTACCAAACAACGAGATCAGAACAACAGTTGTTGCTATCACAACCTAAAAACCAAGCAACCAAACACAACCAAAGCCACCAAACGTTGAACACCATGCCTAACACACCGCTACCTCTAGGATGATCATCTCTGAAGATAGTCCCTCGTTAAAACTTTACTAGAAAAAACCATGTGGGAAAAATCCTAATAAGATAAAAGAGTACACATATCAACAAGAGAATCAACATCCGTTCAAGCAAAATGAGAAAAACCGACGAGGTAAACCACAACACGAACCAAAGCTTCATCTATTCCAAAAGTAGAGTAGCATAATCGAAGAAATGACGAATCACATAATCCAATGATACGCACTTCCGGTCCTGAAAATAGCAAAAAATTAAAGCTAAAATACCACCTTTGTTACGAAAAACAACAATCAAGTACAAAATTGAAAGAAAAGCAAAAAGAAGGAAAAAAAACAAAGAATTAAAATGCAGTAATGTATCTGGTTGCCACTCCCGCCGTCACACCACTTTGATTCCTCAACCGTCTCTTTCAAGGGAACCATCACGAATGGAAAAGGATAGCAAGAGGGAGCCACTAACCAACATCGTGCTTAAACCCACACTGCCACCAACGGACACTGCCTCCTCTCCTCTACGACGAATCACCGCCGAAAGCAAGCCCCGCCGAAAGACCCACCCTTTCCGAACAGCGCCGTAACGAATTGTACAACCTCGCGAACAAGAAACCACACAGTCAGAGGCCACCACTACCAGCGGCGCTGCAAGGGTAGAGAAACACGAATGTGATCCTATCTCCCTCTGTACGATTGTGCTCCAGAACAGAGAGAAACACGAACGGACTCAGCATGAAAGGCAGAGGCTCTGCGAGGTGGCTGGTAGACACGCACGGCAGCCTCAAAGAGCGATGGAAGGATGAAGGGCGGCTGCAGAGCCAAAACTGATCGCGGTTGACAGAGGAGTGCAACGGTTGTTGTTGTTTTTTTAAATCGCCAAACTGTTGGTTGTTTTTTTTTTAAATCACCCACATGTAATATCGGTTAATTGGAACAACCTCGGAAGAAACGACCCCAACGTGTGCAGAAAAAAACCCGTTGCTGCTCGACTCCACAACAACAACAAAAACTTTCTCTTGAATTAAATTATGCAATGCATATGTTTATCTTTAAATATCGGTTCAAATATTTATGATCAAAGTGCTGCAAAAGTGATATGACACAAAATTGTGTGTGAGTATCAATTGATTAAATACCATTTTAATTACTATTTTTTTTTAAAGCCAACCAACAGGTTGAAGATTAAAAAAAACGAATAAAAAGTCAAAAACACCAACATAGTTGGCGATTGTTAGAAAAAAAAAATTAAAAATATGAAAAACGCCAACATGGTTGGCGATTTATTTAAAAAAAAAAAAAAAAAAAAAAACTCCAATGCTATTGACGATTCTTTAAAAAAATTAAAAAAATAAATATAATTGCCATTAACAGTGACGATTTATATTAGATTAGTAAATAAAAAAAATACCTCAAAACTATAATTTCCAAATAAAATTATATTACTTGGATACAAAAGCCCGCTATTGCCATAAGTGCACAATCAGCATCATGCTTGGGTTTGGGATATAGTTACTTCTACATTTTCTCACCTTCAAAGAAGAAACGAACTGGAAAACCAATTTCCAAAAATAAAAAACGTGAAAGAGGCTCATGGCATGGATTAGAAAAAAAAAGGGCATTGACGTTTTTTTCTAAGGCTTATACAAACACAAACACACTCTCGAATTTGAATTTTTAGTTTTTTAAGGGCATATTCTTAAACCTACACTTAGACGGTTAGACCAATGAAATGTTTGTTTCGTTATTACAAGAAGGGCATGGTAGCTGATGTTTTGGCTCATCATGGCCATAATGGTAGTCTAGGAGTTCATCTTCATACTTCTTCCCCTAGAGGTTTGTGATCATCTACTTTTTGATAGAGTTGGTGGTACTAGTTGGTGTATGATTGTAACACCCAGCTAGGTCATTTGTTTATGGGTTCCCCCTCCATTTGATAAAAAAAAAAGGCATGGCATGATAAATATATCTATTATGCAGATTGGAGAAAGCTTTGGAAAGCTGAAGCGCTGCCTCGTTGTTGTGAGACCGGGTGGAGGGCTTGCCTCGATATCCCTCCATGCTCGCGGCTTGGTGCCTGATCCGACGTGCCCACGGTGCTTGGCAGCTCCGGATACGGCGAAACATGCGGTGCTGTTTTGCCCGCTTGTGCGCCCAATCTGGTTTGCTAGCTCTCTTGGGTTTCGCCTTACTCATGAGTGCAAAGTGCATGATTTTGTCACTGAATTTATGCAGGTTGCAGATGTGTCCACTCTTGGTGTTTTCCTCACTTTGATGTACGCAATCTGGGTTATTCGGAATTAGTTGTGCTTCATGTCTAAGGCTTCCACGCTGGAGCAGATTTTGTGCTATGCGGCTTCCCTCAAACCTTTGCAGCGATTAGAGGCCCCTTCGGTTCCCCATGCCCCACTGCTCATGTCCTGGTCACAACTGCAACACCCAATTTTTCGTTATTAGGTTATTTATTAATTTATTTTAATTATTATTAGGTTATATAATGATTTGAATAAATAGGTGATTTCATTATTTAATAAGGTAATTAAGTGATCTTATTAGATAATTAATTGATTATGTGATATAGATAATAAGAGTTTTAGGTTTTAAGTGAGTAGTTGGGAATGGGGCCCATTGTAAGACTATTTAAGAGTTATGAGTGAATTAGAAAGAGAGAAATCATAATTTGAGAATTGGAGAAGTTAGCGCACAAAGGAGAACACGTGAAAAGCAAGGAGAGGAGAAAAGAGAAGAAAACCTAGACTTTGATCTTCAAGAGGTAAGAGTTTGAATTTACCTTGTATAATTGTAGTATAACAGAGGTTGAGTTTAACATGAAGAACCCCCAACTTCTTTGAAAAATCTGAACTGAGAGACTGTGTTGAGTGTTAACATGTGGTGAGGAAAATTGATTTTGAGCGAAATTGAGGTTTTGGGAAAAATTGGGTTCTGTTCTGCCCGTAGATAACCTAACAGTCTATGCTGTAGATAGCATAACTCTCTCTACAGAATTCCAAATTGAGTGAAACCAATTTTGTATGAAAGCTAACTCATAGGGTTATGTTGGATAATATTTTCATAATTTTGGGATTGCTGGTTCATTACCAGAATTATCTGCAAGTTCACTCTGTTTCTGCCCGCAGACACCCTAGCACCCTATGCTGTAGAGAGCATAAACCTAATTCCCAATTGGAAACTAGGGAGAGACACAATAGAAAGAGATACCAAACACCCTTTCCAAGCCTAAAGAGAGAACCACTTCTCTCTCTAACCCAATTCCTAACTGAATACAAAGATACTAATGTTCTCTACCTCTTTCTTATTTATAGGCAACCAGCCTTACTAACCCTCTTAACTAACTAACTAGCCCCTAACCTTGAGTTCCTATCAATACTTCTGAATTGAGTGAAACCAATTTTTTATGAAAGCTAACTCATAGGGTTATATTGGTTAATATTTTCATAATTTTTGGATAGCTGGTTCAATACCAGAATTATCTGCAAGTTCACTATGTTTCTGCTCGCAGACACCCTAACAGCCTGTGTTGTAGAGAGCATAACTCTCTTTGCAGAATTCCAAATTGGGTGAAACCAATTTTATATGAAAGCTAACGTATAAGGCTATGTTTGGTAAACTTTTCATAATTTTTGGACTGCTCATTTAGTACCAGAATTATCTGCAAGTTTGCTATGTTTCTGCTTATTTCTGGGATTGATTCTGGAACTGGTTATGGTAATTGATCTGAGACATTTGATGATTTTTTTGTTGCTAGTTTGTCGGTGGAATAGTGAATGATTTGATAATTATATTGAAGTGTTATTTTGTGCAATTTTGGTGTGATTTCCGTTATGGAATTTGGTGAGAAAATATGTTATATATTTGGGGTTGGAGTGGTCTCAAATTGCATGTCTTAATTTATGAGTTTTTGCACGAAATACACTTCATTTGGTCAAGAGGCAACGTGTCGTTTTCCTCGGAAAACTGGGGCTTGTCCCAGAACTGGAGTGGTTCTGGAAGTCTGGAGTGGACTTCATTGGGGGTTAACTGTCTGGAGTGGACGCGGTGATACCGCTAAGGTTAACAATTGGTACTACATGCATGCATTGGAGTCTCACACACTAAGTTTCACGTTTTCAGTGGTTTTATGTGTTTGGTGATTTGTTGGTGAATTGTTTTGCTGTTGTGGTAAAGTCGAATTATTATTCTTCTTAAAGCTTATAATTTTTCGAAACATTAATAAGAATTGTGAAACTGTCTTGAGAGCAAATATTATAATCACTAAGATTTTAAAGAAAAGTTCAAGAGTTTATAAAGCAGAATCTGAATTGTTTACTTGCTCTTTGTTATGCTATATTTTATACAATGTAAGTTCTTACCCTTCTGTTGGAATGACATCGCTCAGGTACTGGAGGTAGAGATGTGGCTCATGAAGAGTAGCTTCGGAGAGTCTTAACTTACGTTATTATTATTATTATTATAAAAAAATAAGTGTCTTGCTCTGTAATGTAACACTGAGTAGATATTTTACGTTACTTTTACACTTCTGTTGAGAGGATTTTATAACCTCTCCTTATGGAAGTTGTTGAGTAATTTTCTAAATTATGGCGATGTCGTATTGTTGATGGCCGAAGTGCTTATGAAATTCAGTTTTGAGTATGATGAATTTTATTGGAATATCATGGAGGATAAACCTATTTAAATAAGTGATTTTATGCATCTTGGGATTATCTAGCTGATTTAGAAATTTTATTGGCAGAAATAATTCATTCTTTGAAAAACATATGAACTTATAAATTTTCAAACACAATCAGTATTAATTTTAATGAGTTTTCGTGAAGAAGTGTAACACTCCCTTGATATGTTTTTAAACTCTGATAAACTTTTTAAATAAAACAATGGGAAAAAGGGGGTGTTACAACGACCACCACAGGGTATGTTCAAGGTTAATTTTGATGCGGTGATGGCTCAGAACGGTGACGCTGGATTTGGTCTCGTTGCTCGGAATTTTCGTGGAGAAGTGCTGGCAGCTGCCTGTCTCCCTAATGGACCAGCTTCAACTTCGTTGGTGGCGGAGGGTCTCTCATTCCGCTGGCCACTTGGTTTGGCTACGGAACTTGGCTTCCGGCAAGTTGTGTTTAAGACGGATTGTCTTCTTTTGTTTGAGGCTTGGAAACGCCGGGGTGGATGTTCTATTTTGGATTCTCTATTATTGGATTGTCGTAGTTTGCTTTCTTGCTTTGATGTTTTTTTATTTAGTTTTTGTCCGTCATTCTGGGAACAGTGTCGCTGATGCGTTGGCAAAGTTTTTTTTAGTCTAGATTTTATGGTTTGGATTGAGGAGTTACCTCTTGAACTTATTGGCTCGGTCCAATCTGATGTAATAGCCTCTGAGGCCCTTGTTTCTTCTTAATTGAATGAACAATTTAAAAAAAAAAATTAGGACCTGAATGATCCTCTTGTACGTGCAATGTTGTTGCAGCAAAATTGAAGGATATACAAATTTAATATAAATCACAATAATATGTAAATTGTTTTGTGACTACTGTTTTTTTATTACATTCTCATATAAAATATAACTAGTGTTTTTTTTCGTGCTTTGCACGGAGAATATGTCTACTGCATTTGATACATCAATTAATCATGAATGTGATTATGTGTGTTCGTTTAAATCTTAGATAATTAGGGCAAATCTTTTAAAATTCGGTTTCAAGATTTGTTTTGGATTTAGGAAACACGTGTCAACAGAAGAGAAGTTATTTAATTCTTTTCTTATATATATATATATATTTTGATATACAAAGGAGGAGATGACTGATACAATATCTTAGATAATTAGGGAAAACCTTTTAAAAATTTAATTAATTATAATCTCAACAGTACATATATTGGATATGGTGAAGTTGAGATCTTGGTTGTGGCTTAAATCATTGATGAAGACCTTCAAATCATCTTTTTTATGAATGAAGTAAGGAACCTCTGATTTGCATGATGGAGGGTTAAGGTCTATATCGTCTTTATTGAGGTTTTCTGAGTGCCTAAAAGGGAGATGGTGTTGTCATATGTCTCTGAAGCATGTTTCTGATTTTGTATCTTTTATTAGCTAGCACTCTTGGTTGTAAATTTATTGATCTTTGCTTGTTGGTTGCCTGTGCTTAGTTCTATTTAGGCCTGGGCTATGAACATTGTATTCATTTGTTTGTACACCTTGTGCGTTTTTAATGAAATTTTGGTTTTTTCAAAATAAAAAAAAAAATCTCAGCACTACATATTTTATTTGTATATTATGGATCATGAGAAAGAATAAAAAGAGAAATCACGGGATTCTGTATTAAATTAGGCTTGCGATTTTTCTTAATTTAAATATATAATAAAAATGGTTTCAAGATTTGTTTTGGAAATAAATTTAGTAACGAGTAATCTTAGGTAAATCTTAGATAATTATGAAAAATCTTTTAAAATTCGGTTTTAAGATAGAATAACATAACATAAGAGAAGTTATCTAATGGAATGACACGTGAACTTTTTTTATGATAATTCATTAACCTGAGAATGACACGTCACTGAGAATTAACCTGATGGTGACACATTACAAAATCAACATGATAGAAGTTATTCTTTTCTAATATATATTGATTGATATTGATATTGATTGATATTGATATTGATCGATTAATATTGATATTGATTCTCATAAAATACATCAATTTAGTTTTTCCATGTAAAAAAATAGATATATATCTATTTAAATAATTTTAAATTAAGTAGGATTAAGTTAGCAAATCTCAATTTCAAAAAAAAAAGTTAGCAAATCTTTTGTTTATATATAATTAAAATATATGAAATATCTTTACGGGTACTCTATCCTAATAAAACATTGAAACCAGTGTAATTTCACTTCTTTCAGTTTCAAAAACAAACTCACTTCTTTCAAAAAAACGTACGAGGGATCACCTGGTTAAGGTTTGCTAGTACAAATTCATAGCCGCAAGCAACATGCAACCCAAGCAGAAGAAACTTGGTACTGAGTGGCCACTCCCTGAGGAACTCATGACGGAGATCTTGTTACGTCTCCCAGTGAAATCCCTGTTGCGGTTTAAGTTGGTGTGTAAACCATTGAACTCTCTCATCTCTGACACCCACTTCGTGAAACTGCACCTTCGTCGATGCTCCGCTTCAAACGCCAACCCGCTTGTAATATTCTTCCCTCCATGTGACTTTGATGACGACATCTCATCGTTGCGTATCAAATCGTTTCTCAAACCCCCTCCTTCAACCATCACCAACGAATTGCACCGCTTACGCTCCAGTTGGAATGATCCGTACTTGCCAATAGGTTCCTGTAATGGGTTGGTTTGTTTGATTGGAACTCATTATTCCAATCATGATCAACACTTTTTTTGGGTTTGTTTCTGGAATCCCACCACGAGATCAACATCTCAAAAGTCGTTCACATTACCAATCATGTCGGAACATGTTAACATGTCTGGACAAGTTCACTCCTATCTCTATGTCAATTGTGGGTTTGGCTATGATTATATGAGCAACGCTTACAAGGTGTTATTCATAGAGAAAAACCAGGATGTGCTTGTTTTTAACATGGGTGACAATAATTGGAGACACGTTGGATGTTTCCCATCCGATCTTACCACTCTAGTGGGCAGGGACAGAATTGGGGTTCACTTCAACGGGACTCTTAACTGGTTAGTCATTCGCAAAATTTATGAGAATGATTTTCATTGTGAAATTAATAAGTACAATATTAAGTGGGACAATGGTTCATGCATGATTCTTTCGTTCGATTTTGATAAGGAGGAGTTTGTGAGGTTGATGCTGCCTGCTATGCCCCATAAGTTTAGTGATCCACATCTTGGGGTTTTGTGTGAACACCTTTGTGTTTCTCATAAGGACGAGCGAAACAATTTTGTGATCTGGCAGATGAAGGAGTTTGGAGTTGATGTGTCTTGGACTAAATTGCTCAGCATTAATCATGATAAAGATCTTCTACCTCATAACTTGCCGCTTCCCTTTGGCTTTCCTCTGTACATGTTTGATAATGGTGATGTCCTCATGCTGCCAGAAATGTTCCTCTATAACCACAGAGATAATAGAGTGGATCCTCTTGAAATTCCTACCAACATATTTGCATCAAGTGCCGTGATTTGCAGTGAAAGCATGATTTCACCTCATTGAAATTAAGTATAAAGTATATATGCTCCCGATACATTGTTTAATATTGATTTACACTTTACAGCCGTGGTTGTGGATTCTCTATTGCTATATCTTCCATTTTACAATTCCTATATAATAAAATTGGTTATATTCATTTGTATTTATGAGAAAATGGTTAATCGATTTTGGTTTTCCAGCTTCAGTGGCTTCAAACAGGTTATATTTTGCTATGTTGGTAGAAACTAGAAACCTAATGCATGTTATTTATGTTTTCTGTTGCCTCTCATTTTGGCTGCAATATTTGATGCAGTTGGCAGTATTGTACCTAATGGCGAGAGACTTTTTTGTTGAATTTTATACTTGGATCATGTTTGAGTTGACTGCTTTGATGGTATAGATAACTAGCACAAGATTCACTTTGTCCATTTGGAAGAATTAGAAGCCTATTTGGATAGTAGGTTGTTGCCTGTGACAGGATTGAATATTCCTAATACTTTGCTTTGGGACCTGCTTGAAGGAGTGAAGCATTATGCATTTATGCTCCCACAATTCCTCATTTTTGTCATCTGAGTTGTTATCTCCCACCATCTGATCATAATACCTCACTCATGCAGATTTTGTATTAGTGGATACTGGATTGGTTCTGGCTATATTCAATTTCTTCTTTAGCAGTTGAACTCCACATGATTGTAAGTTTGTAACCCAATATGAATGTGTGGTTTGTCCTATAAAAGGATGCAAATCTATTATGAAACTAATGAATGGAAGAAGGTGACAAAATCACTAAATAAAATATAAGATTTCTAGACGCAGTTCATATTGAGCCTTTTTGCTGCAGAATCTAGTTGTCCATGAGAGACCTTGGTATCTGATTTCGTCCTTGGAGTCCATAAATTTCTTGAACAATTGTGGCTAAAATCACGGCATAATTTAAATTCAATACAATCATGAGATTTTAGTAAGCATTTTCACTAAGGAAAACTGCTTAATTCTCCTTGCTAGGAAGTCCTTTTACTGTAATTTTTTGGTCCTTTTTCATTTTTGAGATTTGAGACTCGCCGTGATGTTTGTGTATGTTCCAGAGTTATTCATGGACGCCAAAATATTGTAAGGCAGGTAAAAGGGGGACACAAATTTTCTTCTCACAGCACTGCGGAGCATCTTTAACCAAAATGATGCTTTTTATAGTTATCCTGAAACTTATCTAGATCAGAGAAAGGCTCCAAGTAATGGAGGACTATGGAAGGAATATTATAAAATTTAGTTGTAAAATCTCAAAGTTGATTATGTTCACACAAAGCTACTCTCTCTTCTAGCAGAGTTGATTTTAGAACCGAAATCAAATCTCCAAAATGACTCTCAAACGTACATTATCATCCAAAATTAGTTTTACTCAATGAGAATGGATTCTGAGGTTCCACACAACGTTTCTTGTGAATTGTAGGCTTGATCAGAGGAATTTTCCGAATGGGGATGCCTACATTGGTAAGATCAAGAGCACATTGCCCCGTGGAAAGGGAAAGTACACATGGTCAGATGGAACGGTATATGAGGGTGATTGGGAACGCGAGAAAATGATCGGAAAATGACTGATTGTTCGGTCATCAGGAGTGCAGTATGATTGTATGAGGGTGAATTCTCTGGAGGTTACATACATGGTTAGAGCATCTCAATGCTAGTTTTTAGTATTATTTATGTGGGTTCATACTGCTACATGTGTTTAAGCAACTTTTTACAGATTTTGCTTCAACCATGAGTTCTTAGTTCTTATCACTATTTTTCCGGTCTCACAATACCATTATATTAATATTTTTTATTTTCATATAATTTAATTTAAATTTAAATGCTAATTCAATACTTAAATTAAATGAATGAGAAATAAAAAATTAACTTTTTTTAGATAAAAACTCAAAAAGTAAAACTGAAGGAAATCAATTCCGTAAATATTATTGATGGGTAAACACCCTATTTATACAAGTACATGGTTGACTATTAATAAAAAACTAAACCCTAATTATAGGCATCTATAAACTATATAAAGGGAGAGTTTTTGCAACCTTGACGGTAAAATTGTAATTTAATATTTTAATGCATATGGGTGGAAAACTTTCCATGGTCAAATAGGTAAATTTGTGAGTAATTCAATATGAAATCAATCTTGACCATTCATTTCTTCTAATCCTAACCGTTGATCATTTTCTTATGAAATTCTTTGTACAACCTTTTCATATTCTTGGCCGTTTTATTTGTTGCTTTTGTAACTCATGATCATGGATTATGGTCATAAAATCACCAAGAGTCTCTTCCTTCTTCTCCCATGTATAAAACATTTTTCCATTCCTCTTTCAACTTATTTTCATCTCTTTCATTTTGATATTCAACATCTCCATTCATGTGCAGGAAATCTCTCTAATTTGGATTCTCTAACAGCATCATTTCAGCACAAGAATATCTTCCATCAGGTTAGAAAATTTTCTTTTGCATCTTCTTCCTCTCCACCGGTCACTTCTTCTTAATCACTTTTCATTCTCAGACATTGAGTTTTACTTCATCATCATCTTCCATCCGGTAAGTGTCATTCTTTCTTTGCCTTATTTATCCCTTTTGATTTATTTGTTATGATTTCGCCATCATTTCTTCTTCAGATTTTATTCTCATGCTACGGTTTTTCCCAAACGGTCTTATTTTTTCTCATTCTTTATCCCCCACTCATGTGAGATTTAGTCTTTATTCGCAATATGCATTTTGTTATCACTTATTCAATAGATGAAAGTTACACATTTTATTTTACTTTTGTAATTTATGCATGTTTTTGTTCTTTGCTATTGATTATCAATATTATTATGATATGTTCATAACTTTTATTTCGTTTCAAAAATATTTTTTCTACATAAACCGTTAAAGTCATCTTCTTGGTTATTTCTCTAATTGTGTTTCATTATTTTTCTTGGACAATTTTATGATGTTTGCTTCAATTTTTTGACAATTTAATCTTCAACCAATGTAAGTTTCTTGCTTTTTTTTTAATTTTGATTAATTTATTATGAACTTAGTTGACCAAATGACAATCTTTTCTTCTAATGTGGTACAATGAAGCTTTTTTTCTCTTTTTACATTTTATTGATTTAGTTTCAATTTGTTTTTTTCTTTCAGGTGTTTTCAATGTTGTTTTCCATTCTTCCAATGTTACATCTTGAAAACATGTAAGTTTCTTGCATTTTTCGTAATCTTTATTGTTTCATTATGAACTTAATCGACTACAGAGAGTCACCTTTATTTTATTTTACAACTTGGTGTAGTGTTGTCATCTTCATCGTCTACCTTAAGTTTAACTCAATTTATATCATTTTATTTATTTTATATGAGTTATGAAATTCGAAAAGTTATTTATATTTATTTATTTATTTATATTTATATTTATATATAATATAAAGGAGAAGTTTAGCAACCTCGAGGGTAAAATAGTTATTAATAAACAATGTTTCATATATTTATTTTTATCTATGAGCTTTTAAGTAATTATACATATTATTTCATATGTGATTTTTAAGAACCGTTCGATATTCAGCAGACTTTTAATCTCAACCGTTTGATATTCCTCTTGAATTTCCTCCATCAATGTAAGTATATAACTTTCTACTATTAAGTTCAAAATTATGTTAAATAAATTTATTATTATTTAATTTATATGAGTTATGGAATGTCATAGGTCAAAATTAATATTAAATATGATATAAGTTATGAATTTCATAAGACACATATTATTAGTTTAAGTTTGTTGAAGTATTAATCAACTAATAATTAATATTAATAATAAATCTTGAAAGTTAAATGTCACTCAATAAAAAAAACTCCTATCTCTTCCTCTTGAACTTCATTCATCAATATCATTTTATAGACTCCTACTATTAATTTTTTTTAGAAAATAACTTATAATATTAATTGAAAATTACTTAAAAAACATTTATTATTATTTATTTTATATGAGTTATGAAATTCAAAAATTTATGCTTAATACTAAATAAGATCTTACCAAAAGAAAAAAAGACTATCTCTAACCCATTTTTCTACAACTATATAAAGTAATAAGTGTCAATACTCATTTAACATATGCCCTTCACATAAACTTTGTTGAGGTATTTGCCTTTTTTTTTTCAAAGGCTCACGCTTCAAAACATTTTTTAAGGTACATATATCCAACGACTAACTATTGATGAACTAGCCTATAATGTTTACGTGTGTTCTAACATGGTTTTTATTTCATGATGATCTTCAACTTGATTTCATCATGTCAAATTGAAACACCTAAAAAATTATTTTTTAATTTTCTCAACTTTTTATTTTGTAGGATGACTCAAACAGTTTGTGTACTTCATGTGTGGAAAACAAGAGATTTCAAAAAATCTCAAATTGTTAATAGTATTGAACTGTTCTTAATCGTTGAAAATATATTAAATTTCTTTGTTTTCCCCACTTTCATGGTACCTAAACCAAACTATTTATTGTTACCATAATTAAGTGAATTTTTAAAATTGTAGTTTTTCAAATGCTACAGTTTAGTGACACACATTATGTATGACAAGTTTATGCGATTCAACATTTTATGGTTCAAGCATCTGCTATAAAATATAGAGTCACAAAGCACAAATATAAGATTACTTGAATGAACATCTCAAAAACTAAAGAGGTTACAGGTGACACTACTCCTACTGCAAAATATGATTTTGTAAAATTTAATATAGTTGACATCATTTTCATGTAATCGATCATCTCTGAAGAAATAAAGGTTTACAGTGATAATTTAATATGGATTTATACTGTTAACTTCAAATTATTTTAAATAAATTTATTATTATTTATTTCGTATGAGTTATGAACCTCAAAAAGACAAACTTAATATTAAATAAGATCTTACAAAAAAATACTACTTCTATCTGTAAAGTACAATAAAATTGTTATATCAAAAAAATAAATCAAAAGTATCAATTAGATAAACAAGGACAAACAACACAAATTAAAAAATAAATACACTCATGAAAAAACCTACGACAAAAAAAAAACATAAATTAACACTTCGACAAAAAAAACCTAATTATTAAAAAAAATATTATTTTTTCACCTTTTCATACAAATAAATAATTTTAAAAAAACCATTAAAAAAACACAATACAAAATAAAATAGAAGGCCCCGTGCAACGCACGGGTAAAAAATACTAGTAATTACATAAGAATAAAAGTAAGAATATTATATTCTATCACACCCCCGCAGTCGAAGCGGGAGGTTCACCGACGCTGAGACTGAAACGAAAATCATCAAAGAGGACTCGAGAAGGCCCTTGGTAAATATGTCCGCAATCTGATGGCGGGAAGGAACATGAAGGACGCAAGCCAGGCCACGCGCAACCTTTTTCCGAACAAAGTGGATATCCATCTTTATATGATTGGTACGCTGATGGTGCACTGGATTTCCAGAGAGGTATATAGCGCTAACATTGTCACAGTGAAGCAATGTTGCCTGAGATAGAGGAAAGTGAAGCTCCAGAAGTAAATTGCGGATCCAACAGGACTCGGAGACAACATTAATAATGTTGTACTATACTAGGATCAAACGTCCCCGAATGATATCTCAAGTGGTAAAGTTGGGTGACGTATAGGTTGGGGAGGGGAAGGTTCAGGATCAATCCCTGGCGGGTGCAATTTAACTTTTCGATTTACTAAAAAAAATCCTATAGTGAGACCATGACCAATTGTATGCATCACTTGCGAGAGTTACAAATAGAAAAAAGACTTGATTATTCTTATGATTGATAGTAAAGAAAACATGTGTTCAACAATGATGAATGTGGTTTATAAGAATGATTTTACCAATAGTTGATTAACGCTTGCTAATTTACTTATATTTGAGTTCAATTTATCTATTTATTCATTTATTTATACTCTTATTTCATCCGTGCATGACGCGTGATCAATACTAGTGAGATATAATATAAGAGGTATGATAAAAAAAAACTTACATTCCCTACTTTCGGTGCAACAACTTTGAATGTCAAACAAAATGAAACCGATGGAGTACTTTTTTTTCTAAAACTGATTGATTATTTAATAGGTAAATAATTATTTGAAAATATAATTTTTTTTTTAAAGTGGAAATATAATCGATTTTGTTTTTATCAAAACTCATCATACTGTCATAGTTTGAAGAATGCATATCCTTCTTTCAAAAAAAAAAAAAAGAATGCATATCCTTATGAAAAAGAAACATGTGATTTGCTTTTTTCGGTACATTTCTTTTTTCTTTTTTCGGTACATAAACATGTGATTTGCTTTAATAAGACTAAAACATAAAGACTCAATTAGCGATGGATAAATATTACAAATCATGGTATTAGTTATTTTTGAAACTCATGGTATTAGTTTTTTTTTTTTTGAACTCATGGTATTAGTTAATAGAGGTTTGTTTGCTTTGGATGAATAATGTGATCCGTTTCATAGTTATTTCCCCTCTTTAGTTAAGTTTTTAAGTAGAATTAAAGTAGAGTACATGGGAACATGGGATACAACTTTAGTAAGAAATGCACTAGTTCTAACTTTGGAGGTGAAAGCTGGAGAATATTTGATTCCAAAAATCTAATGTTTCAAGCATGTGAAGCACCTTAGGTCCATCATAAAAAATTGGCGGCAATATATGGAGATGTCAACAATAGGATCCAAGCATGGTAGATGAAATTGATGAATGCGTCAGGTATGATATGTGATAGAAAAGTACCATTCCAACTCAAAGGGAAATTTTACCCTATTGTTATAAGATTTGCAATATTGTGAAATACTGAAATGAGAATGCTACAATTAATGAATGTTTACATGACTACATGAGATAAGATTCTGAAGATAACCTAGGTGGTATTTCCCATTATAGAGAATATGGTCCCAAAAATCATATGGTCTTTGTACAGATACTGTTCCTGTGCAGGAGCTAATATTTCCTTTGATCTTAACCGTGAAAAAGACCTTCTTCTGCTGTCTCACTTTCTTCTATAGCCTTCAATGCAGCTTCTACTTGTTCTTCCAGGTTAACTGCTTCAGACGGTTTTGCAGTAGAAGCTACCGCTTTAGCTATGGAAAGTTGTTCTCTCAGTTTAAGATAGTAAAATTTCTTTTTTTTCTCTTCTGCCTTCTTGCTTAATGCTGCAGCTCTGTTTTCAGCTTCAATTACTTCTTCAGCACCTGGTACTTTCACCTCAGATAGCTCTACTAATGCTTGACCAACACTCTTTTCTACCAAGGTCCCAGGTTCTTTCAGCCTTGCCCAATTACTTAATTCCTTTGCAGCAGATTCTTCTTCTTCCACAGTGTAAGCAGGTAGTTTCAGTGAAGCTAACTCTTTTAGTACATTATCTACATTTGCAGAAGCTTGTTTGAGTGTCATAGTCTTAGCCAGTCTCCCTGAATAAAATAAGGATATTTTGATTTTGTTAATGCCACTTTCCCTTGGAAGATTTGAATATGAATCAGGACAGTGACTACTCTGACTACTGGCTACTGTATAGATCGAAATCTGTTAAAATATGAGATCTAAAATCGGCTCTTTTCTAACAAAAACCCCTTCTTCTCTTTTTATTTTATGAATAATATAATTGGGGAACCTAAGAAATATGAAGTTGATCAAAGTTCTATTCTACCTACACTAAAAGCAATTTTCTATATCATGTTTACAATGTGATGCACTTGCACATTATCATCCTAGCTATTATAGTAGTAAAGAATATGGATAACATGGATAACATGAGACAAGATAACATGCATTCAGGAAATTACTAAATTAAATCAAAAAGTTGAATTCGGGATAACATGCATTGATCAAGATAACATGCATTCAGGAAATTACATGGATATACCAACAATGAGTTGGGAATCATGATAGCGACTGCAGAACTTGATAATTTTGAGATCAAATTTAGCATTACCTGCGTCCTCTGCCGCTATATTTATGTGAAAGACGCAGTAGTTCCAACCTGGAGCCCTTTGATGTCCACACTCCCAATTTGTTCCTTTTTGGAGGCACTTCATGCCTGGACGTACGCACAAGATTTCAGATTAGGAAAGATTCAGAAAAGATTGAATTCACATCGTAATCTCACTACATCAACCAGCATTAAATCTCATACCTTCTCCTTTTGATTCACTCTGCTTCTCTTTTCCCTTCTTTTTCACGTCAATTCCTTCATGGCTTCCTTCATTGTGCACTTCATCAGTGTCGTTCTTGCTTCCTTTTTCTTGTTTCTGCCTCTTTCTCCTCTCTTGATTCTCCTCCATGGGGAAAAACGCAGAACAGAGTGAGGATGATCAAATATCGATTGGAACTCACTGAATGAATGAGAGTTTAGCTTGCAATAGCTATTTATACTAATCCACCGAATAATGAAACTAACTCTAACCGTCGATTAACTAACTCTTTTCCCCCCTAAAGTCCTAAGCAATGTACCCCATGTCTCTACAACCCAATATATTATAATATTATGTGTATTGAGGGTCAAAGGTATTTCAAAAGCGCATACCATAGGAATCAAACTATCAACTTAAGAGTTCAAAAATTACTTTCTACCACTACAATCGTTGTGTATCATATGTAAGTAATAGTAGCAAACAAATTTACACTAAATGGTAAGTATTTTGTTATTAGGCTTAAATAAGTTATCGGGCCCTGTAAAATACATTATTTTTGTTTTTAGTCCCTTGAAAATATAATTATTGTTTAACATCCTCCCAAAATTATAGGTTTTCTTTTAGTCATTCCCTTCACATTTTTCATCAAACTTAAACGGAATAAACACAATCAATGCAAAAACATAAATGAATAAACACAATAATCATTTAACGTAATAACCGTTTAACCTATATCACGTCACGTGTAATTCTATTTAATTTGGATAAGAACTTGACTGCAAAGACTAAAAACAAAACATTTAGTTTTAGGACTAAAAATAAAAATGATGTATTTTGCAAAGACCAAAAACTTATTTAAGCCTTATTATTATTTATCAAGAATAGCTACGACATAAAGTTAAACAAAAATTTCACACATCGTATCAAAATTTTACACAAGTGAAAATGAAGAAAGCAAAAATGAAAATATATTCAATTTTTCTCTTTCATTTTTATCGATTTTTTATTCCCATCACATTCTTATTTTTTCTACATATTACTCATCATTTCCCCCAAAAAATATGTATATTATATTTGATACATCAATTAGTCATGAACATGATTATGTGAGTTTGTTTTCAGCTATTATTTTTTAAATTCTAAGTTAACATGTTTTAATCTTTTTTTAAAAGTTGTTCACAATATGTGCTCTCATCTTTCCTCATTAATTCCCCCAAATTTTCTTTTTCTCCCCCAATTTCGTTCCTCTCTCTTTTCTCTTATTTGACATTTTAAATTTTCAATTTCCCTATATCTTTTTCCTCTTTGCCCATTAATCGTCCTTCTTTCTCTCTTCCCCCACCCCCCAATTCGCAAATTAGGGAAAATCTTTGATATGTAGTATCTTAGATAATTAGGGAAAATCTTTTAAAATTTTAATGAATTATAATCTCAGCAGTACATATTTTAATTTTATATTATAGATCATGAGAAAGAATAAAAGAAGAAATCAGGGGATTCTTGTAAATATATAGTAAATTAGGCTTGAGACTTTTCCTAATTTAAAGAGATAATGAAAATCGTTTCAAGATTTTTTTGGAAATAAATTTAGTAAGGAGTAATCTAGGTAAATCTTAAATGATTAGGGCAAATTTTTTAAAATTCGGTTTCAAGATAAAATAACACAACAAAAGAAAAGTTATCTAATTGAATGACAACAATAGAGAAATTATCAAATGGAATGACATGTGGAATTTTTTTTTATGAGAATTAACCTGAGAATGACACGTGAAATTTTTCTTATTATAATTAATCAGGAGCTGCCACCTCAGCAAATAAGGTTCATATAAGTTTTGCTTTTCTAATATATATTGATTGATATTAATATTGATGTATCTAACAATAATAGAGGTAAATTGGATGTGAACAAAACATACTTCATGTTAACGATAAAAAAAATCTTCAAACACGTGAAAGCACTGAGGCAAGTGACAGAACCACGTACATTGCAAAGAGTCTTCTTCCAAAGAGAAAAGTATATAAGTATAATATTCGCCCGCTCTTAAAAAAAATTATACAACATTTTAAATTTAATAAGCATCCACCCTTGGCCACCAACGAAGATGATGATTAATTAACTCAGGTAAGGTGTGTTTAATAACTATTTTTAAATAGGAGGAATTTGCCCATTACCACACGCATATTTATCACACACAACTCAAGCCCAAAGAGCATTAAGATTCGAGATGAGCCCCCAACCAAGCTTCATGACTTGAGACTTGTTGAAATCATGCATACGTCGTACGTCGAAGGCCTAAACCACCCTCTTGCTTAGGGTGATAAAGTTTTTCACAAGCGATTGAGGAGCTTATCAGTTCTATACTTCTATGAGAGGTTCCCCAAATAAAATCTCGCCTAATTTTCTCATGCCCATAACACACCTCCTATAGAAGAAGTTTGGTTTGCATACAGTACGTGGGGAGCACTGCAATGACAGACTTGGCAAGAGTTGCTCTATGCCTGCAAAATCCAACATATGAAAGCACCAAGAAGGGATCCTCTTTTGAGTATGTAAAAAGTTATACTAATAATTCTTGGCTTGGACACACTGGTGGGCTAAATGGACTCCAAGATATCGCCCAAGATCATCCGCGAGGTTAGACATATGCGAGGTGTTTGACAAAGTTGTGTAGAAACATTAGAATTAGCATTCTTTGATAGCTTTTATTTCATTTATACTCATTTGTTTTCATATATCTCTTATTTTTAAAAAATATATTCTATCACATCTCTGTTTAATCCTGACCATTCAAATTCATCTGATGGCTATTATTAATTGCCCTATGTTTATCTCTCTTCTTTTTCTATCTTTCTCATTCTCCTTCAGTTCCCGCAAGTTTGAAATAAAAAGTGGAAACGTTGGCGCCTTGGAAATCAACCTCCCATTCTTCACTTTGCTTCTCCAATCGCACTCGCAGTGCTCATTCTCACTGTGTTGCTATGGCATCACCATCACCCACCGAAGCTTCTCTCATCTCGAAGCTTCAATCCTCCGATTCCACCGGCATCCACGCCCTCGTCTCCGATTACCTCCGTCCCTTCTCAGATCTCAACAACTCCAACTCCAACCAAACCCTAATTCGTTCACTCGCCAAGCGTTTTCTCCCATTTCTCAACACCTCCTTATCCATTCTCCCCAAACGCCTCCCTCGCATTTCCACCAACCTCATCGACGAGTTCTTCCTCGTTTACAGCCTCTGCTTGGATTGCTTGGACGTCGTCTCTTCTCAGTTGGCTTCCAAGCCCTTCCAGGTCCACTTTCAGAGGCTTCGCTTCATCCACTGCTCCGAGGACTGTAGCCGCCTCCGCCACGCCGAGGCTGAGTGCTTGTCGGTTTTAGATAAGCTCCGGTCTGTCAAGAGGAAGGGTAAGATTCTTCCCGAAATTGATAAGGATGGTGGGGATGATAAGGACTTGTGCTCGTTGGTCGTACAGATTGTTGTGAGCATGGTCAGGTGTGCAGCCGCGGACCCGGGTGAAGATGACGGGCAATTCAGGAGGGTACTTCAATTGGTGGAGGAAGTGAGGCCATGGCTCAGGTAGCTCTATGCTTATTGCTGCTTGCTGCTACTATTTTGTCTGTTGGTTTTGCTTGTAAGGGTGTACATAGCTTAATCCATAACATGAAAGTTGGCTTGAGTAAGTAATTATAGCATGAGAACTTATCTAAGAAACTTAGGAATGAATTCAAAACAACTTATTGATGGATAATATGTTACTTTTAAGCTTAACCAAAGTCTTAGTTTAGTGGATTAGTGTTTATATTATCAAGTATTGGTTTCATCTGTCACTTGTTTTAAGAGCCCGGCTCCTATTTTCAATACTGTCTAAGAGAGCCTTCATTTGGGTATTAGTCTTGTTTTTCCCATGGCTGCGTTATTTGTATGCTCCGGACTGATATATGCTACTAAATTACTGGTTTGTACAACTTATTTTTTCAGAGGGTTAGATTCGAATTCTTATGAGAATCTGCATAAGACTTTAGTCATTCACTTGGGTAAATGTGCTTTAAGTTTCTTGGGGAAGACAACATTTTCCGATAGAGATTTGGTGGTTACGTTCTGCTGTACGACATTGACCGAGTATGTGAAATCTTCAGTTAAAGATCAAGTCTTTAAGGTAACCAGTTCCCCCACTTCTGGATATACGCATCTATACATCTTTCACTTACCATCCTGATTAAATTTTAAACGCAGATTGCCCGTAGGATATGCTCTTCGTTCTTTACACAGCAGGAAAATAAATCCTTGTATATCATGGATATACTGGATTGTGTTATGCGTGAGTGCAAGGTAATTTCTACAAAATTCTATGGCTATATTGATCCTGGATCATAATTAGATGGAATATCATTAAATTGTAAGAACATGACTACAAGTAACCTGTAACCATACAAAGCTACTTACTCCAGTCATTGTGGCTTTGTGGCCTAAGTGTCTAGGCCTATCACCATTCAACCTGCCCAGGGTGTTAAAAATTCAAATATCTGTAGGCATCAGACCTTTAGAAGATTTATGGACTTATTTTGTTCATTTGAGGAGTTTTTGGATAAGACCACATTTTTTTAGTAGTGGTTTAGTTTGTTTTTCATCTAAATAATAGTGTTGGTATTTATTTTGCAAGAGTGCCTGATTCTTATATCCATCAACTATATTTATCCTTTCAGGTTGAAGAGGGGAATACTGGAACAGAGTTTGTTGAACTTGTATATTATTGTGTCAATAAATGTCAGACTGCAAATCCAATTTTTTGTTGTAAATTTGCAGAATATCTGAACAAAATAGCAGAGCATTTTAAACAGGTATATTTTTCTTTCGCCAAGGTTTCCTGAGCACTTTTCTTATCTGCAACTATTGTGAACATTTTGTATTTCATTTTGACTGAAGTACATTGGCAGGCTATGGCACCAATTAATTCAATACTGAGCCTTTACTCTGCCGGGCTGGTCATCATTAGCTATGACCAGAAATCCAGGGCTGAAGATCCTAGCAGTGGAAGATTTAAATACTTGCTGGGAACGTTACTTGAGAACGAGCAAGTACTACAGCATTCTCCACCTTCTGATTGTGGGGCTTACCTTTCGTTGTACGTAGAGGCGTTGAAATTTATTTGTGAACCTCTTGCTAAGTCCATTAACTCAGAAAGGAAACAGCTGGTGGTGGACAAGGATGATTTTTCTGCTAAGACTATGCTGTCCACTGTCCAAGATGCTTTTCACACCCTTTGTCAACTTACTCTTTCTAGTCCAAGGTATATCCAAGATATTCAAGTTTATTTTGTTTGAGTACAGTTTTGCAGGCTTGATATACATATCTTTTTATTTTGTTCTATATCTACTGTTCACCAAAAAGGAGTTATTGTTACTTGTCACTCGTCTTAGATGCGAACCTGTTCTGTTTTACTTTGAATTTGCACTTGTCCCATTAATTCTGAAAGTAGTTTGTAAGAGTGTATTTTTTTTGCCA
This sequence comes from Lotus japonicus, assembly GCF_012489685.1. Classification (NCBI taxonomy): domain Eukaryota; kingdom Viridiplantae; phylum Streptophyta; class Magnoliopsida; order Fabales; family Fabaceae; genus Lotus; species Lotus japonicus. The sequence continues at coordinate 66,974,891 of NC_080046.1, read as the reverse complement.
TATTGTTTATATATAAGATATCTCAACAGGTTTGAAAGATTAGACCATCTGTTCTTCAGTGATTACTTCTATCTTGTGGCATTTGTCATAATAAATCTCTAAATTTCACTTCTTTCTGGCTGCAGTTTTACATCTGCAAAAAATGGTGATGGATTTGATGAAAAGAGTAGAACAGTGCTCAATGTATCTTTGGCAGCTTTCACCCTTTCCATCAGAAGCAATCTTAAACTCCAGGTTATCCTTGTTATCATCAAATGCTCTTTTGGTGTTATCATTTCTACTATAGTTTTTCCCCACAAATTCTTGAATTTCTGAACAATAATGAGAATGTTATTAGATCTTATGTTTTGAAAACTAATGTTTTTTTACCCGTATTTCAGGAGAGCACACAGTTGGTTAAGCTAATAATCGCCAGCAAATGGATTGAAACAGAAAGATTGAAATACATAATTGCTAGTCTCTATAATATTGCTGTAGTTTTGTACAGAAACAAGCAACCAAAGGAGGTATTCCATTACCCTTTTTTAATAACTGAAATCTGCTATATAATGCAATATCTCATGGAAACATCATATATGTGCTTCTTAAGAATTTCCTAGAGCACTTCATGAGCTCCTTGTAAGGGGGAACCAATATTATCCCTCTGGTTTCAGCACTAGAAGGAATTAGCTATTAGTAAGAGGACTGGACTTCTTGTTAAAGTTGGATATGCTGTGGAATGTAGATAGAATCACTTCATAAATCACATTTGATACATTTGTTAGAAAACCAGTTCAGCCTGAAAGCTTAAGGTATTTAGTAAAGGCCCATGACTGGTTCAGCCTGAAAGCAAGGGGGCGTGTTAGAAATATAACATGAAACTATTCATATGTCTTTAGCTAATAGTTTAAGCTTTTGAAATAGTTGCATCATGACAGACCCAATATGGTTTTTATAGGTTCAAATTCAATAGAAAAGGAAAGTTACAGTTAGAATTGAACTAATGATTGATAATGTTGTATCTCAAAGTAAACATAAATAAACTATAGGCAGAAGCTTCTCAAGTCATGTAATGTAAGACTGCTACATTTGCTTCCATTGATTTACACACTGCAGAATTAAGAAGTGCAGATATTTAGATTGTGGGTGAACATTGAGAATGTGAAAGTGTTCGATCTAAGTAGAAAATTAGAATGGCATATTTTTTGTGCTAACTACTTTTGTTTTTATATGATGGATCACTACAGGCTTCAAAGGTTCTAAACTTGTGTTGTAAAGCATCATGGCTCTGTATTAAATGTCATTGCGGCGATCTGTCGGAAAGTGCTTTGAAAGAGTGTGTAATGGATGCTTGCACAAAAAGTGCTCTACTTTTAGATATTCTCAATGACATCAACAGTCTTAAGATAAGAAAGAAAATGATTGAGATCCTTAAGAACTGGTCCACTGCTAATGATCTGTTTGAGAGGCTTCCAGCTCCTATACCTGTAGTGAAGAAGTGGGTTAAGGTATCATTACATAGCGCTTGTAAGTATTTAGCAGCTTCCTATTTAAGCTTATTTCTTTCCATTGATTGTTATATCATATGGTATGCATGCAGATAGAATGTAGACGTGCAAAGATTGTGGATGAGAGTGTTGATTCTCCCACCTTATACTGTCTGCTGTCTTCTTCTACAGAATTGTCAAAGAGGAACATTGGCATGATATTGGAGCAGGTTCAGCCTCTTTGAGGATATTTTTCATAGAAATTTCATCACATTTTTGCTGCTATATATTTAATGTGATTGGACCTTTCTTCAATACATGTTTTTTCTTTTTTCTTGATGTCTGTTCAGGAACTTACTGCATATGAGGAAATGAGTCTTGAATACCCAGAATTATGTCAGAAAAAGCAAATAAAAATCACGGGTATTCTCCTGCAAGATATATATATCACTCCAGATAGTTGTTTTCAAAAGGCACAAGCTCTAGTTAGAAAGGGAAAGGCATTAAGGTTTTGTGGTGTAGCTGGTGCCAGGGGATGCATCCAGTGTCTGTCAGAAGCAATAACTATTATGGTAAGCTGTTTGGCTCTTCTTGTGCCCCCCTCAAATACTTAACCTATTATCTGTAAAGCACTTTATGTTGGATATGTACACATTCATTAATATGAAGTAATATCACTTCAACAGAAGGAGATTTCTAGTCAGACGAGTACCAATGTGAATCCCATTTATCATCAGTTGTCTGTAGCATACTGCCTACGTGCACTATGCACCCAGGAAGCTGAACCTGATTCAAAGGTACTAAAACGCATATTGGTAATGCTCACTATGTCATTAGACTATTTCTGATTTTTTTTTTCTTCATATTTTTGGGTGGGGAGTTTTCATTTTGATGTCATCACCATTATGTAATTCAAACCAACAGTTTACTTGTTGCTGTACCATAGCGTGGTTCCCCTTATATATATAATAGAGATAGGGAAGCTTTGCTTCATTGATGTATTCTTTGTTCTCCTTGTGTTTTCTTATCATTTTGAAGTGGTTTTCTTATTCTTTGATCTCTTTGTAATCATCTTCGCTTTATCTTGATCTATTTCTTCCTTTATCAACAAGCTGATCTTGGTTTGTCATTAAGCAGCAAATCTTCGAAGATGTCAAGGCTGCTTTGGATCTATGGTTGAGCATTTCTTATCTGGATTGTTTTGAAGAGGGGGAATGTTGTGTGTTGTCTGACAGTACAATGATTCTACTCTACAACATAATCGATTTATTACAACTAAAGGTTTGTTTTTCTTAAATCTCTCTGTTTATGTGGTTACTGCATAAGATTTTAGTGACAGTATTTTGGCTTCAATGACATATCTTCAGGGTTTCATGGAACTCACCAATGATGCAAATCAGCTGGTGATTAGAATGTTTAAGTCAAGGAATGTCTCAATTGAGAAGTGGTTGACTGTACTGTGGGAGAGTAGAAGGCTTAGTCATGCCCTATGTGTTTCTCCTGTCAATGAGGCGTTCATCCTGAACTCATTTTATGGATTTAGTGAACTTTCGAATATTGAATCCTGGATACGCTATCTTCAGGGAAACCAATCATCATTAATAGGGTTTCAACATAATTTCTCTTTTTTGTTTGCAAGCTGTCATTGGAATTCTTGCAGTCATGGTAGCTCTTTTCAAACCGACATCACTGTTGATGAAGTTAAAAAAGCTGCCCTTGAACTGACCTCAAATGTAAGGTTGTTTTGAGACAGAATTTATTATACCTTATTTTTTAGTTAAAATCGTCACTCTGTTCTCTCTGATAATCTTCTCCTAGGTTCCTGTTCCAAGTCATTCCGCTTTTATTGCTGGGTATCTTTACTATGATTTAAGCCAAAGATTCATTGCAACTGGGCATTTAATGGAGGTAAGAAACATTGAATATAATTTATTCTTATATTTCTGATATTGATCATTAGTCTTTAAGCTTTAAAACTGCTATTTGAGTCGTTTCATATTTTTCTTTGGCTAGGTTTGTGAGTTTTTGAGGGGGGGGGGGGCTTCTAAAACCCCTTGTCTAGTTGTTTGTGTGAGTTCCTCCAAATTGGGGGATTTTGCCAAGGGGAGAGCTTACCCTAATACCCTCCCTTCCTCTCAAAGCCTTAGGTGCTGCTTTTTACTTGTGATCAATATCCAACTTGTATATGGTTTCCTAGATTTTAACCTAATAGTTTGGCCTTTTTGAGGTGATATCTTATCAGTGTTTTATCCCCAAGGGTCTACTTGGTTGAGTTGGTGAATAATGAAAATGTATTTGGACTTAATTACATGTAGATGAAAAATAAGAATGTGAAAATATGACGTATGAATGTATCTATACTTGATTGTGTGAAAGTTCTCCTTCCCATTTTCTACTATTGAACCAAGCAGACCTTGATTCTTTAAAAGCAAAACTTTAAAATTCCGCAACTTCAAAATTGTATCATTTAGCTGGGGTAATGTCTTAGTTTTTTTTCTTCAATATCTGATTTTTACTTCATGAAATGAATTCGATACGTCTTATTACTTATTAGCCAAGCGCTCAAGCTTATTTCAATCATTGCTTGTTTGTTTTGTTGTAATTGTCTTAATTGTTGATTATAGGGATGTTAAGCTAGTAGTTGGCAATAAAATGGCTATTATGAGCTCAAATTTTAACTTTACTCACATTTGTAATTTGTTCGTCAAGAAAAAATTTTATATGGAGGGGATGTTTCCCCAATCTATCACGACGTGCCACAAGCACCAATGAAGCCCATCTTTTGATGCCATTATTTGTTCTACACCTCTTGGGCGGCTTTGCAACTTATAGATTTTTTTACTGATAGGCTCTTTCATTCGCAAAAGAAGCTCATAGATTACGCACCAAACTCTTCCATGGGAAGTTTACGCAAAATGTTCAGAAGCAGATTGAAGAGCACAATATCACGACTGATTTCACAAAGAATCTTAGGGATGGTGTGGAGAAAATTGGAGTGAAGATATCAGTTGCCAGGGAAATTTTGCTGTTTGATTCTATATCATGGGACCTAAAAGATAACTATCTTAGTCCGTGGAAAATTCTGCAGTGTTATCTTGAGAGCACTCTTCAGGTTTGACTTCTACTTGTCACACACACACACACACACACACACATATATATGGTATTAAATGTATTTGCAGAAGGCCTGATATCCACTACATTTCAATTTTATATATGCATGCAGGTAGGAATCATCCATGAAGTGATTGGAGACGGAACTGAGGCTGAAACCTACATAAGATGGGGGAAAGCCATATCCTGTTCACTGCAGCTGCCATTGTTTACAGTTTCTTTTTCCTCCCTCTTAGGTATGTAAGTTACTTGCAGTCTTATTTTATTTCGCCCATGGATTGATTTCATTCTTTGATTTGTATGATTTGCCATTTTCTGGTGTGATTTACTAGGAAAACTGTATGTCAAGAAAAGACTCTGGGATTTAGCAGAAGATGAACTTCAATGTGCTGAGCATATTTTAAAGGACAGCAGTACACCATTTTGTTGCTCGAAGTGTAAATTAGCACTCGAAGCTACTCTGTATGAGTATCTTGGAGACTTGTGTCAAAGTAAATTTAGCACTTGTAAAAGGGTTATTTCTGACGAGACTGCAAAAAGTTGGTACACATCAGCTCTGGATAAATTAAACCTTTTTGAATGGAAAAACTCTCTTAGCTGTCCTGATGATTGCAGTGATGGAACTGCAACAGATGTCAAATGTGCTACCGGGAAGACTTGTACTTGCTTTATCATAAAAGAAACTGGTGAAAATGAAATAAGATCCATGAAAGCGGGGCCAGAAACCAAGATGGGAGCCAAACATAATAGAAAGACTAAAAATGTAGCAAAGGTTTTACCGAAGGATTCAAACGTAATAGTTGAGAATAAACCAAGGTTAACTCGTTCTAGATATCGTTCTTCACAGAACCAACATACAAGCACTTCCAGCAAGTCGGAATTCAATGAAATCGTGGGGGGGGATCAGGTTTCTGCTCCGTCTGAAATGCTGAGTCAGAAGGAACCCGTTTTGAGCGAGATAGGTTGCAGCATTTCTTCAAGTGGTCCTATAACATGTGTTTTGTCCAAAATGAGGTGTTGGCAATGTCTTCCATCTGAAGTATTGAAATCTGGGTTACTAGATAATTTTATTAATCTTAAATGGGAGTTCGTTCGAAGGAAACTTTCAATGAAGCTACTCACTCGATTAGGTATGAGAGCCATTTCTCATTTTCTGTTATTTACTCTGCTCATGTAAATTCAAGCATTGTTCATTAGACATCTGCAGCTGGTACATCAACATTTGTTTCTAGATATTTGCATATACATGACCTTTTTTATGTGTAAGGTAAGCCTCTTGAGAATTGCCTTTCACAAATTCTGACATTGTGCTTGCTTTTGCCTTTATATAAGCTCGGGGGCTATATATCTGCATTCCTTCAAAATTAATATGAAAGTAATTGCTTATTGATTTGCTAATCATCATATAGCTTTTGTGATGTCTTCGGTTCCCATCATTTTGTGCATTTTTTTAAATATAATTGATGGGCTTGGCTGCTCATAGTCAGACAAAATTTATTATTAATAATTTTCTATTTAGAATCTGAAGATGTGTTCTTGACTTGTAACTTCAAAATAAAAATTGCAGAAATTTCTCTCCCTCTCTCTTTCCCCCTTTGTGGTTACAGTTATGTATTTTTTATTGCATAGTTATTTTTGGTTCTTTTTCTAATATGACTGTTTATTCACAGTGAAATGCTCTGCATGTCCTGGTCAAATTGATGAAACATGTAAAATTCTTCAAAGGAGCATATCGGTTCTGGTCAGCAGAAACCCATTCCGCGACTTTTCTATCCCTCTAGATTGTTTTCACCATTCGGTTGCAAAGGAGATCCCAGGAGATGTATTTACTATTGAACGTGCAGAAATAATTCATGACATCTGTTGGTATTCTTTGAAGCACTATCATTCCAACTTAATGAGGTATTCATACTAACTAGTATGTTTCATTGTTGTTGAAGCCTGCTTTTGATTCATTTTCCTTTTCTCATTGGAAAATAAATTTATAGGTAGTTAGACAGTGGCATCCAAAATATGCTCATTGTTAGCTTACCTGTAAGATAAGCAATAAAGTAGATTGACTAACTAAATTGATGTGTATATAATAATACTTTACATGTACTCTCTGAAAATAATCGCATCTTACAAATATGGTATTTAATTTGTATGTTTGTAATCAGAATAAATGTGCATGCTTGACATGCAGTATCTTTCAGGTAATCATAAGAAAGTCTTAGTTATAAACAGTGTTCATTTTTTAGAATCTTCTTCCTTAATTTTCTGATCAGCCAGATCCATCTGCTCTTTTGGAAATATTTATTGGATTGTGAATATTTGGTTTCTTAGTTTTCCTACAATATTGTCTACCTTCGGGGATATATTTATAAAGCATGTTGGTTTTTCCTTACAGGAATATTTTTTGTAATCTACCTTCCATCAAGTTTGAAGACCTGGCTTCTTGGCTGATGGTAGCCTTTGTACTCTCTCGAGAGGTTCCTGTAGTTTTTCAAAAGGTCATATTCTCTATTTCAAGCTATTTTCCATGACAATTTTCACTTAATTGGTTCTTACTATTCAGGGTTGTCAATGGCGTGCTATAGCGCCATAGCACTGCGTAGTGGCCGTTGGCCGCTCCTAGTTGTTGCGCAGTTCAGTGTAGCGGCTGTTAAAGCGGAGGAAATAGCAGGAATAGCGGCTCTATTTGGTCGCTATTTTGCGGAACCGGTAAAACCCAAAAACAACCCACTAAAAGTTCATGTGAGAGCTTTTTGGGGAGGTATTTCAAGGTTTTTGCTTCGGAAACATACTGAAAATAGTCAAGTTTGAGGATGAGGAGGAAGTCATATAGAACTTTACTGTTTTTAGACACTTAATTTAGGAATTAGAGACTTAAACTTCTTGGTTACCTTGACTTTTGTTGGTATTAGTATGTTTTATTTAAGACACCTATGACCTTTTAATGTTAATATTAAGTGCCATGAATTTTGAGTATTTTTTTTACCATTTATATGTATATTGTTATTTTATATAAACTATACAAAAAAGTCAATATAGCGGCCATCCCGCTATGCCCTATACCGCAATAGCATTTTTGTGTCTTTGAAAAAAAAAAGCATTTTTGTGGGCCACTATGCGCCGCTATCTGAGATTGACAACACTAATACTATTATTGGGTATGATGTCATAAATATGAACCCCTTAGCCTTTTCCTGATAGTAGATTTATAGTAGTGCATACTTGCATATTACTTGTCCTGATAGCTTTCATAGATTGGAACAAAGTTTAATCTGAAGAATATTCTACTAGGGCTTCTTCTACCATTTTATTATGGTTGAAATCCACATTCTATATGAAAAAGATTCTATATCCTCTGTCATGTTAATAATTGACACTCAAGTATAAGTTGCTGACATAGTAAACCACACGAGCTCTATAAAATATCTAGTTTACAGAATTTTGAGAAATAAATATATTAATATCATTATAAATTTTTATATATCAAATTTTGATATACTTAATCATTACCTGCAATGCACTTTCTAACTTCCATTGTTTTGCTGAGTGCGAATGCATATAGAGTTGCTTAGTCCTGATTCTCAGCTGTTTTATCTCTTCCTCCATCACTCTTCTTTTATCAATTGAGCAGGTTATGACCTTTGTATGCTGATGATACTGTTACAGGTGTCTAAATTACTTGCTGTGATGAATGTAGTTTCTGCCATAAGTGACCAATTTTCTCTACCATCTCTTAGCGACGCTATCGGTGAAAACTATTGGGCTTCATATTTCCACCAAGCTTCCATTGGAACTCATCTTACTTACCAGTTCCTTTCACATTTAACTGGGAGATGCAAGGTACAACCCCTTGTTAATCTTTTACATATCTTCATGTTCATCAATAATGTGGAATTTTATCAATGTCTTATTACAAATATTGACTTTTGAAACCAAACACTAGTCATTGGTCTTGTAAATTCACAAGTAATATACTAGAGTAAATTCTTTCAGCCATGTCGCTGAAAGTGATATGTAGCACAATACAAACCCATGAACAGTTACAATTTTGAAAACATGCATTCACACATAGTACATCAGGTGTTAATGGATCCTAACCAATATATACTTATCGTACATGAATGTTGATTGTCCACACTAACATGACTTATGGGGATGCGTTTGAGATGCACATCAAGGCTGGAGAGGTAGCACAAGTAGAACAACACAGTACAAGTAGCTGTGTCAAAACGCAACTTTCTTTTTATCTGCTGTTTGTTAGTTGATGTATAGAACAAAATGTTTTAGAGGTGCAATCGGAGTTCTGCTGGTATGAGCCCAATTTGGCTTGCTGGTTGTTTTCCTGTTGGTGTTGAATGTTGATGGGGTTTGACCCCTGGTTTTCCAGTAGCAAATATTAAGACACTTTTTCTTGTGCTTCATGATCTATTGTTTCGTCTCATGATCATTTTTAAATCAAACATGAAAGGCATTTTTTGTGCTGTCCAATCATTTAGCAAATCATTTGATTGTTCAATTTCAGGGTCCATATGGCACTGGATCTTCGGACATCAAAGAAGGCACATTCGACTCACTTAGGTATAGTTGTTCTTATTGCATAATAAAGCAAAGAATCAAATACAGCCTGGAGCGATGTTCCAATTGTCTGTGTTACTTCATGTTGCAGGCTTGTGCCTGATGCCACAGTAGATCTTGCAGAATATGTGAAAAGATTTTTGGCTGGTCTTCCGTCTACAACAATCATCTGTATAAGTTTGCTCGGATGTGATTATACTAGTTTACTGCAGGAATTGTTGCCTTATCCTAAGCGTGTTCAAGCATGGATGCTGGTATCACGACTGAGTTTTAAGAATGAACCTGTTGTGATGTTACTTCCACTGGATTCTATTTCCCAAGGTATATATATAGCTTCTGTAGGCACATGTATACATAATCTCATATAAGTATTAGCCTTATGAAGTTTAGCAAGGTAGTTTATAACTTTTTATTACCTGCTTCAGATGAGGATGATCCAAGTACAGGTTCAAAAAATTCTCCCAAGTGTGAGAAACCTAGAGAAGACTGGCATTGCCCTTGGGGCTTTACATTGGTTGATGATATTGCTCCAGGCTTCAAAGCAATTTTGGAAGAGAACTATGCATCAACGACATCTCCCTTGGAAGATACAACAGAGAATAGAATGTTATGGTGGAACCGAAGAAAGAACCTTGATCACCGTCTTGATGAATTGCTGAGGTACAGTACCTCCGATTTCATTAGTTGATTTGCCTGAACTTTGATTTGAGAATGTGCCCTGCATTTTTTTGCATCCTTTCTGCATAGTTTAACAGCTTCTACTCACTGCAATACTTGCTTTATCTATTCTTTATTAAGGAACTCAAATTTAAACTAGTATTATGCACAATGGAATCATTGACTAGATAGAAATAATTTAAATTTTTTAGATACTGATTGTTATCTCTCCTGTTGTAATTGCCATACCTTACCAGGAACCTTGAAGATTCGTGGTTTAGTTCATGGAAATGCTTGCTTCTTGGAGAATGGCTTAACTACAAAAAAATTGACTCAGTGCTTAAGAATCTTGTAAAGGATTTAAGATCTAAATGTAAATTGGATGTAGATGAGGGTCTTCTTAAACTAATTCTTGAAGGCTCCAAGTATATTTGTGAAGGAAAAACATTGGTTTCATCGTTATGCTCAAAGAAAGACAGCTATATTGCTAAGGTAGGCTATTGTGATGAAGCCAGGAGTGGGATGTTATTAAATGCAGCCAATGGATTTGGAATGTTCTCTGAGGTTGCTTTTCAACTATTAAATGAAGCAATAAATATGCTGGAAGTGGATGACTCTATGAATAGAGAGCCTATAATTCTTGTGCTGGATTATGAGGTGCAGGTAAGTGGATTATTTTACTTAATAAATATGTAGTTATGGGTTAGGTCTAAGCAATAAGTTCTACTATTTGGATGATTTAGAATACATCATTTAGTAATATGGTAAATTAATAAAATGCTACTTTTTTAAGATTCATTTCAATTTTCTATTTAAAACCAGGTATTGGTTTCTGTTTCTTTCATATTCTTATTAAACGATATATATGTGCTTTATAACTAACGTTCCCAGTACTGGCAGCACTATTTTCAATAGCTATATTCATATTGCATTTATGTATTTTTGTTTTAATCTGGAGTGTATTGTGTTCTTATCCTGTTAATACTGACTTCAATAACAAAGCTATGCGACTGTAACAGATGCTTCCTTGGGAAAATTTGCCCATACTAAGGAACCAGGAGGTTTATCGCATGCCTTCAGTTAGCAGCATCTCTGCTCTTCTTGATAAAGGCTGCAACCATGAGGAACTAGGGGAAAGGAGTTTAGTACCCTTTCCTTCAATAGATCCACTAGATGCTTTTTATTTATTAAATCCAGATGGTGATCTTGGCGGCACTCAAATTCAGTTTGAGGATTATTTTAGAGGTCAAAACCTGGAGGTATTTTATCAGTTTGAATTCGATAAGAATGAAATGAACGAAATGCTACATATTTTTTTGTTCCTGCTAATTATTTTATCTATACATCTCCTGAATCATGTCTTCTTTTCTCATCTTATTACTACTCAACAGGGAAAGGCAGGTTCTAAGCCCACTGTCGAAGAATTGGCTTCAGCATTGAAAAGTCATGACCTTTTTATATATTTTGGGCATGGAAGTGGTAAAGCTTGAAGAAATATCTTAAATAATACATATAGTGTAATACATTTGTCATTCTCTGTTTTTCTATTTACAAGGGTGATTAAATTTCTGCACAGGCGCACAGTACATTCCCAGGCATGAGATTCAGAAACTAGAGAGATGTGCTGCTACGCTTCTGATGGGGTGCAGTAGTGGTTCGTTGACATTACATGGGAGCTATGCACCGCAAGGTATTCCCCTGTCATATCTGCTGGCTGGTTCTCCAGCCATAGTTGCCAATCTGTGGGAAGTGACAGACAAGGATATTGATCGATTTGGTAAGGCTATGTTTGATGCCTGGTTGGAAGAAAGATCTTATCTTCCAGTAGAATGCATGCAATGCAACTTATTATCAGAAGAATTTGAGGCCATGAACTTGAAGGGTGGTAAGGGTAGACCTAAGAGGAAAGTTCCAAGGAAGAAAGTGCAAGAGTTGGCTGCTGAGAGTGATTCGCCTAAAATCTGTGGTCACAGACGCAAAATTGGAGCTTTCATGGGCCAGGCACGTGAAGTTTGCACCCTTCCTTACTTGACAGGGGCATCTCCAGTTTGTTATGGTGTTCCTACTGGAATTTGGAGGAAGAAGAATATTTAGCCTTACCACCCCTCTACATCCCACTGAATGTTTATGAAAGAAGGAGCATTGAGTCATCTATGAAGATTTGCTATGTGGGTGTTGAACTAAAATCAACAAGTACACCTTCGCTACGTGGCTTGATCCCAACTGACCGAGTCAACTTACTACACAATAACTAACTTCTAACTGTCCAATAGAATGGACCCCAGGCATATGGGAGCATACATACTTTGAGACTTCATTCTCCCCAAGAAGCAAGTTAGAATCTTGCATGGGGTGTCTGTTATTTAATTAGATGACTTTAGTGTAAGCTTTCTGTAATGATAAAGGCAGTTGGAATCACAGAAGCTGGCTTCACACTTACTGGGGCAATCCTTGTCATGAGAAGAGCATGGTGGGGGGTATTCAATATAAATTGATAAACTGATTATATAGTTACACAAATGGATATTCCATCCAATGTATAATTCTTCTTTGATAACATTTCTAGACACAATTGACAGAGTGCAATTACAGTGCAATCCGAGTTAAACAGATAATGTAACATTAGTTTGTCAAAAAGGTTGTTTTCTTACTTTTTAAATTTCAAATGTATCTCTTCCTCTTGTAAAAAAAAGAATCAAATGTATCTCATTTTAATTTACCTTTTCATATTCAAGTCAAGATTACTAGAATAAATTTATTTTTATGATTTGAAAATTGGATTGGGATCCTCTTGTGAAAACTCGTTCATGTTCTCTCATGTTGACCTTTTGTGTTTATCTCTTAATGTGTAATAAATAAGTGAAATTCTTTAAATATTAATGAAGAGAGATAAACATAATATTATACTTGATATTCTTATTTCACTTATTTGACATATGAGAATCAAAATCCGTTATTCTAAATTTAATTTTTGCATTATACTTTGATTGAGATTTATCAAGTGAGGATGAAATTTTACATCTTGCCAAATTAGAGACTAGTTTGTGATTTGAAAGTGTTACGACTTACGAAATTAACTTTTAACTTAGGCGAGAAAACTAAAAACAAAATAAAATTCACATGTGAAACTCAGGTCCCACAACAAGCATTCATTCACTTCAAATTTAATTTCAAAAAAAAAATTGCATTCTTTTATATTTCTAAATTAAATACAATTGATTAAAAATTAAACACGAAATTAATAAGTTTTTCACATGAGAAAATAGGAGATGCCCTGACAGTGTAAACTTATTTTACACATGCACCCAATTGATTTCCGCCACATCAGCAATTTATTAATTTACTAATTAAAATTAAAAAGATTTGTTACTACTTAGTCTTATGTGGCATAATGTGATTGGACGTCAGTGTAAAACTTCTTTACACTGACAGTGCATATCCATTAATCTCTTTTCACATTCTCATCTTTATTTACTTTATTTTTTCATTAATTTATTCATCATCATTGTACATAATTTTTTAATTTTCAGTTCTATTAGTGTCTCAGTTTTTCAATTAACTATTAACTATCAAGTTTTTCCTACCTTTCAATTTTATAATATTTATAGTAAGTAACTCTCTCTAATTATATAAATTTAAAATATTTTTTAATAATTTCACACAATGCTTATCTTGTGTCTATGATTTAACATCTTGTTCATTTTCTACTGTAATTAAAAAGTAGTTTTTCTCATTTTTTTATTTCATTTTGGGTTAACACATTTGAATGCTTAATATTTATTTTACTATGACTAACACAATAGTCAATACTTCAAAAACATGATACTTTTTTTTTGAAATAAAAAAAAAAACATGATATTATCATAATGGAAATAACAATTGTATTTTATTGAACAACTAATATATCATGAGTGCACAAATATGACGATAAAAAATATAAATAGCATAAGTAGAAGTTGGATGGTAAAAAATACTTTCTAAAAAAATCACTCCCTTCTATCCTCATTTTTTTGGTTTCTTAGCTTTGAATCTATTTTCAATATTGACAGTGGGAGAAGAGTTAAAATTGAATTAAGAGAATTTTGGAGACTAAATTGATGCGAAAATTTCATGTGGACAATTATATCTAATCATAATTGGCACGTGATTAGGTAAAAAAATATTTCAAAATTGCTTTATGAGGTCAGAAGGAATCCTTGAACCACCCACAAGGAAGAGCGACATGTCGTCCGATTCGCTGTGGGAACATTTGAAACACAGAAGTCTTTCATCATCACTGTGTAATTTTTGGTGGGTTCCTATTCGCTGCCTTTGCTGAGTTGAGGGAAAGAAGTAGAAACTTCCTGAAAGAGAAGTTTTATGTTCTTATGAGGTCCCAAAATTGATTTGAAATTGAATTGAATGTTTTGCTAATGATTTTAGAGTTTTTGACTAATGATTTTAATTTTGTGTAGGTCTGAAAGGTAGAATCTGAATAACTTTCTTCTTCTTGCTACTGAAGCCATCTTGAGCAGTGAAGACTTAATACCAGAATCTGAAGATCAAGTTTTGGACTTTGTGAAGATTTGGGTGGATGAACAAACTTTCTCCTCTCTGGATAAGAGAGGGAAGTTGATAGATGAGCTGCGACAGTTTATTTTTCTCCGAAACCTTTATGTGTATCATATACAGACACTTGCCAATGACCTACAACCTATTTTGCAAAACCAACCCCACCCAGACCCAGAAAGACTTTCGCCCTCTAATAAATTTTGTTCAATTCAAATCTCCTAACGATTAAGATCAGATTACAACGTTTAAAAAAAGCTTCCACAGTAACAGGTTTTATTTTCCTCAACTGAGCTAAAGCAGCATCCACAATAGCACCATAGTTGTAGCAGGAGTCGAATCTTGAGCATCAAGCCGCAACTTCTTATCGTTTGAGAAGTTGTGTTTCTTTCATCATGCATAGAAATCGAAAGTATGAGTGAATACATGTGTCACTTAACTAAAGTTAACTACATAAACCAGGTAAAATAACCGGCACGTGACACCCTTTGAAGTTTAACAATCACCGTCACCAATTCATTATTCCTACAAATTTAATCTAACACAACATCCAATTGAGTCCGTCAAAAAAAAAACTTTCTAATTGAGTTTAATGGACCGTCGGCGTAACATCCAATCATTGTATGACACATAGGTTAAACTATTACATTTCATTTTTATTTAAATTAAAAATTAATGTCATATTTAATGATGTGACGGAAGTATCTTTAATTTTTTTCCTTGTTGTTTTTATTGATATTTTTTTATATTGGAAAGATTTATTGATTATTTTGCTATGTATCAAGTATCAATGACGTAGCCGACGCTAAAAAAAGTTTTGATTTTATTGCCACTTACATGTATTTCTACACCACATAATACCTAAAATATCCTTCAATTCTGCACTTACAAATTGCAGTATAACCGTATAACTTCTGGAAAAAGTAAGAAGTTTTTACGTATATTGTGCTCATGTTTGGTGCGCTTATAGTCTCAAAAATCAAAACTTGAAGAAGAATATGACCTGAAAAAACACAAAAAATTACATTGCTTCTAAGATGAAAACGATGTTGAAATGGAAACGCAAAGAACCAACAAATCAAACACATAAACGATGAAAGTGATGAACAACAATGAAGAGACTACAATAGAGAGAAGAAACACATCTTGATGGGAGAGAGATAATAAAAATGGAAGATGAAGAAGTGTGGTGTTTGGATTCATCTCTCTCCATAATGGCAATGTGAGTGACAAAGAAGGATTCCATACGATTTCAAATGAGAGTGAAATCTAATAAACACATCGAGTGACGAAGAAGAATTCCATACGGTTTCAAATGAGAGTGAAATCTAGTAAACGCATCACTTAAAACAATTTTCAGGACAAAAACTCAATTTAACTAGGACCCTGTTCGGGATAGTTTTCAGTAAGTTTTTAAATTTCTTAAAACAAATTAACTATTAACTAAGAGATAATATAAACGTAAAAAAAAAAGTAAGAGATCATATTGTAAATAATAAAACTTTTATTTTCAGAAATAAAATATTTTAGCAAAAATATAAAAACCACCACATTTAATACATTGGTTATTTTCTACTGGTCCAACTCACATGTACCATAGCGGAGTCACCGAAATAATGTGTTTAGAGAGTAGGGGCAAAAATGTGAAAACATGATAATAAAGAGCGGGAATTCGAAACACTGAAATAAAACTCCGAAACCGAAAGTAAACTGAAAAAGAAATTCAAAATTCAAAATTGAAAATTGAAGCAGCGAAGATGAGACCTAGCGGCCCCGTTCGCCGGCAACCGAAGGACTCCTTCATCCCTCCACCGCCGACACCCTCCTACCGCCCCCGCGACTCCGATGCCAGCAGCCGCCCCTCCTCCGTCGGCATCGGCGCCCGTCCCACTCTCGACCTCTACAAGGAGCGCTCGTTCCAACAATCAGCGGTTTCCACCATCAACTCGTTCCTCGCTTCCCATAACTTCCCCATCACGTTCAAACCTGCATCATCTCCTTCCTCCAAAGACATCCATGAAACCCTCAAGTTCCTCCTCTCTCTCCTCCTCGATTCCCCTTTCAAACTCGAAGACGATCTTCCCTTCCTCCTCAAGCGTCTCAATTACCCTTTCAAACTCAACAAATCGATCCTCAAATCTCCGGCAGCGCCGCACCAGTGGCCAACGTTCCTCGCTCTCCTCCACTGGCTTGTCCAGATCTGCAAATCTCTCCACCATAACCTCTCGATTTCTTCCCCTTCACCTCTCCATAATAACCTCCTCTTGACCTACACGCTCAACAGCTACCTCCACTTCATCCGCGGCGATGACGACGCTGTTGACAATCTCGACCAGCAAATCCGCGAGAAGATCCTCCATGAGAAGGCCCTTGCTCAGGAGAAACTCAAGTCCACCATGGACGCTGCTGCTGCCTTGGAGGCGGAACTGGAGAGGCTCAGGAACGCGCCTTCGCAGCGGGAGTTGCTTGAGAAGGAGAAGGCTATGCTGGAGGATGATGTGAAGAAGTTCCACAAGATTATTGAGGAGTTTTCGTTGAAGATTGAGGCTATGGAGAAGGTGTTGGCGGAGAAGGAGAAGCAGCTTGAGGCTAAGGTTGGGGAGAATGCGATGATTTGCGAGGAGAATGGGGAGCTGAAGAGGAGGGTGGAAATGCAAACGTTTAATGTCAGAGATGTGGAGCGGATGAGGAAGGAGTTGCAGGCTGTGGAGAGGGATATCGGGGAGGCTGAGCTTGCTAGGAATACATGGGAGGAAAAGTGTTGGGAAACTGACGCTGAGCTCGGCCACAAGGTCAAGGACCTGGAGGCACTCGCAATGGATGGTAACCAGGGCCTTAGAAGGTTAGTGTCTTCTTACTCACCTCTCACTGCCACTTAGTTATTTGTTGTAGTATCCGTTTGTTTTTGTAATTTATAGTATATAAACATCATTACCAATTGAATGTGCTCTGAGCCTTTGATAACACATGTTCATTGTTCACTGTTATGTCTATTAGCTACTGGTCTCCCATGAATTATTTCTGATATTGAATGTTTTCTAGTTCTACTAATGTAGAATGGAATGAAATGAAATGAGATGGAATGGAATGGGTTAGGTAGAATGGAATGGAATAATAGTGTTGTTTCAATGGAAATTGTAATAATGGGATAAGATATTGGGTAGAAAGTGATGCATTCCATTCTATTTCATATCATCTTAAGCAATTCAAACAATCAATGGAACATTTAAGTATGTGATAAAAAAATATTTGTTCCATTTCATTTCACCTGAATTCTAGGGGAAGAGAGAGTAATTTATTAGATGGAGTGAAGGATGGAATTTATTCCGTCATGTTCCATTCTGCTTCATCTGATGTTAGATAGTTCAAACAAAAGAACAGTTAATGATTGATTTCACTCCATTTGATCACTTTCAGACTTCAGTCAATCCAAACATAGATAATGGTATAGCCTTGAATCAATTCTGACATTGGTTTTCTGTCTCTGTCACAAACATGCTCTTTTTTGTGCTGATTCTAGGCTGAAGATCGGCAATGGTGTTCAATATCAGTTGAATCCCAAGGGAACTACGCCTGCTGAGATAATGGGCATTGATTACAAAGTCACACTGAAGCCTGCACTTAACTCCTTTGCTGATGAGATCAAGAAAAATTCTATGGGGAAATTGGAAGAGTCAATTTCCCTTCGGCAGAAGTCGAACGAAAATGCTGCTAGGCTTGAGGGGAAAAGAAATCAGCTTGCAGCAATGCAGTCATACATTGATGAAGTAAGTGCTTTGCATCATGTTTAGCACTAATCTTAAGACTTAGTTTTCACTATGTTTACTTTGCAGATACAAGTTGTTCTGTTGTATAACTTGAATATTTAGATGGGAAATCTGAATTGTATTGATGACCAATCAAGTTGATACACACCTCTACTTCCTTTTTTTCTGGCAATATTTTTGAAACACTCTTTTGTAGAGTTAGATGGGTTTAAGAAACAAGAGTCATCTTGCCTTGTGAAGTGTGAAGACTTGTTTGACTTTATTTTCTACTGCTTGTCATTATCTGCCAGATGGAAGCTCAAATGAACATCATGAAGAAGGAAACACAGGACTACACAGGTAGATGTTCTGCTGAAGCTCAGAAAATGTTGGAGGATGTCCAGCTAGCAGATCATGACTTGGACAATATGGAAAGGGAGGTAGCTGAGGTTTTAAAGGTAAATTCTGGGTTATTTTTTTCTTCAATAATCAATTGAGTTTGAAATGCTAAGAGTTCTTCAAGAGATTGAACATTTGTCTGTCATTATATCTTTGTTTCAATAACTGTGGAGTGGCAAGCAAAGTTCGCTGTAAACTCCTCATTGATCAGCCTATTTCTTACTAGTAATGTTTTTGAGTTAATTCTTATTTATCTTGATGCTACCCATTAGTATGTAATCTTTTTTGGGGGGATCAGACTACATGCAGTGCACAAATGAGTGCTAGTTTGCGAGCACCGAAGAGCATAAGTATTTGTTATATCCTTTGTTATGTTTTGCCTAGTCCTTTTCAGCATAAGTATATTTTGCTGCTTCTTATGTTTTGCTTAGTTTTTGTTCTAGCCCTTTGTTATGTTTTGCCTAGTCCTTTTCAGCATAAGCTTTGGCATACCTGGATCCAAACAGCCAACAGGGAGTATGTAGTGTATGTACTATGTAGCTATATATTTGTAGTGTGTGTGTGTGTAGAGAGGGAGAATGAACTGATTCAAGGGATATCAAGCTTGGTAACAGGGCTAATTCAATGTGAAATGTATACATGCCGGTCTTTTATCTGCCGAATCAGTATAATTATGTAATAAACGCATTTGGAAAGAAGATATATGTGAGCTTTTCCAATCTTCATTAACATGGCTGCTAGCTTTTGGTTAAAATTAGCCTGATTCATGTGATGAAATTTTATCTAATGAACTTCATTATTTTTGTCAAGGCCTCTGAGTTGAAGTTGCAAGAAGCAACCAAACAAAGTGAAGAAGAAATTCAAGTGCATGCTCGCAAACTCTTTAAGTTGGTTGATTCAGTCTCGCAATACAAAGAACATGTGGGTACTAAAGTTTCAGAGATGAAGAGGGACCTATCTGAAACTGCAAATGCTGTCTCAGAAACATACCAAGGTTCATTCTCAGCTGAATTTGGTAGAGTATTCAATGCAACCCGCCAACTTGAGTAAAAAAATTAGGTGAAACATAGTGTGTGTGTGTATATACCTTCTCCATGGCACTTTTTTCTTTTCTGCACACTGCAACTGTTGCTTCATTTAGTTTTCCGTTTTTATTATTAATTGCTGGTTATGTGAACCATTTGATCAATGAAGCTCTACTTTGATGACAAGTGATGTATTTCTCCAAACAATGTTACGCCCGCACACTTATACGTGCATTAACTCAAGGAAGATATAAAGCTTATCACTTTCCTGCAAAACAAAAAGGTATAAGGCGGAACTAGGATATAAAAATTGAGGGTGCCAAAATTATAAGATTTCAATTCAGCATTTTTTTTTTTTGATAAGCTTCAATTCAGCATGTATATATAATATAAAAATAAAGATTAAACTAATTCATATACTTTGAGGTTTTTTTTTGTTACAATATAGTGAGAATTTATTATAAGTTAGAATAATAATCTTAAAAATTTTACATTTCCTTTTTTTAATATTCTTGTACCTTTAAGTAACATTTTTTATAACTGTTCTCACACATCTTTTATTTGAAAAAGAATGTAAATTTTTACTCTTAATTATTAATTTTTGAGAAAAATTTATCACATTCAAATGTTGTTATCTTAAAAATAAATAAATATTCTCAATATTTTTTTTACCTTTAAACGTTATTTCATTTTTAATTATTTTGACAATACTTTTTATCTGGAGAAAATCATCCAATTGAAATAGTTACTAATAGGCTAGTTAAATCTTAAATAATGAAAAAAATAGCAAGGCAGGATTCCAGGTTAGCAAGGCAGGATTCGAACCTGGAATCTTGCATGAAAATTGGAAAGTACTAACCACTGGGGCTCTGAAAGTTATTTGTTATAAGATGCATATTTATAGTACATATACAAGAAAGTTTATAAAGTTAACACTTAACATAGTTCCGCCTAAACACAAATGAAGAAAAGGAAATGAGAAAACACTTGAATAGCAATTATTATTAAGTCACATAATCATACGTCGAATAATTTATGGAGCACCACCTAAACAATGAGACATTGGTAATCAGTCATGTCAAAAGACATGAAGAGGAAGGTAATCATGCATCTAATATCCAGTCAATTGTCATCAGATTTCAAAAGGAATTGACATATATTGTCCATTGGACATTGTGTTACTTCAATCAAACATGTGAAATTACGACACGAACAGCAGTGGTTGTGTAAAACTGCAGAGAATGCCTTCACACTTGCTAGTTGCTGTTAAGCATGCAGAGCTTTGCAATCTTAAAGGAAAAAAAAAAGTTGGTTTATTCTATAGATTTGACTTGCCTTAGACACAATTGATCTACTGACTACAAATCATCCAACTGTTTTCTTAATAGCAACAAGGAAGAAAGATCATGAGTTCTATACTCAGTAATGCTAGATTTTTTATCATAACTACAGGTATGTTAGAAAGAAAAAAAGGTTACAACAAGCTGACAGGTTCAGTTTCTTAAGACGAGCTTCATTAATTTTAACTTTGCAGCAGACATAGGCATTGAATCATTAATTTGCATATCTAATGAAAGGAAGACAAAAATTAGAATACCAATTTGCATAAGTAACTTGGTACTATTGATAAATGGGCATAAAACTCACTTGAGGAATAACTTTGACCCCAGCAGCATGAGCCTTA
Organism: Lotus japonicus; assembly: GCF_012489685.1. Lineage (NCBI taxonomy): Eukaryota > Viridiplantae > Streptophyta > Magnoliopsida > Fabales > Fabaceae > Lotus > Lotus japonicus. Next base: position 66,953,683 of record NC_080046.1, on the reverse strand, counting down.
GCTACCAATTCCCTTGTACAATCACCCCAGTAAATTTGCAAGACAGCTACTTTTTCATCCAGAATCACTTTCAAGTTTTCCTCATAAGGAAACGCCAGAACCAAACCAACCCCAAACGGTTTATCAGTTAAGGTTCTGGTTTTCTTTATAAGCTCCCTCATGTAATCTGGTGAATCCTGATATGATAGAAGAAAACTCTGACAGATTAAGTGATTAACAAGTAATGTTTACCCTTCATAATAAGGAACTGCTTCTACTATAATTAAATTAACATGTCTACACTGTACTTTAAGTCCATGTTAATTTTGAAATCCTTCTAGACTTGATTTGATTTTGCATTGAACCTACTGCTCATGACTCTTATTAAAGTGTTAATATTATGAATTTTTATTTCAACTTTAGTATCATGATAAGATTTACATTATATTTTTCTATCTATGCTATATATTTTTTATGAATATGTATATGTTTAAGTGTATTTTTACATCTATGAGAGAATCTTACGATTTGATTTACGACTTTACAATCTCTGGACTTTCACAACATTCGTAGTGATTTCATTCATTTGCAGATATTGTGACTAACTTCCAAGACAAACTCTAGTCACTAGAGTGAACTTGCAGACTTTCTTATTAATTGCCCTATCAACTGATATTGGAATTTTGTATATTTTCTACTATGCCTAATCAATGATCTGTACTGACTATTAAATGTAATTATAACTTTCAAAGTACCCATATATAGCAATCAAAAATTGATGGCTATTCATTCGTTCCATTTTACATTTTGTTGGAACATGTTGCCTTGCATTTTGTCAAAACAACTGATTGTCGAAGCAGATGCCGTGGCATCTGACCTCGTGAAGCTAGGACATCAGTCCTCAGCTTGTGTTTCTGTTATGGGCCTTCTGAAGATTTGTTGAAGATATGTTTTGAGTTACTTGAGGAGCAAGTAACTATCTCAGAAGGGTTTTAGTTGTTGGGTTGTTATTTGTTGAATCAATCTTTGTTAAAAGATTGATTTCTATCTTTACTTGTGCAGTAAGAAACCGAATCTATCAAGATTGCGTTTTCAAATCGCTGTTATTGGAATCTGTTTCTTCAGCCCGTGCTAACCCTAAAGCCCATGCTACCGCTGCTGAAGTCTATAAAAGGATGAAGACCTAAAACGTGAAGATCACCGAAGCTGATAGAGAGAGATCGTGTGTTTTAGGATTTGTTAGTATGCTTCGTTCTTTGTTATTTGTGAATCCTCTTTGCTCACTGATTCTATAAAGCAAAGAAGGGTTCTGTGTTGTTTGATTACATTCAAACTCTGATTGTTCATTGTGTTTACCAATCACTGTGGCAGTGATTGAGAGAAAGTGAGAGGGGCTCTCATACTTAGGTTGAGATTCTAAGTAGAAATACACTGGGTAGATTAGGAAGTGAACTATGAACTGAGGTGTTCATGAGTGTCTGTAATTCCTGAATCTTGAGATAGTGGATTTCCTTTCTTTGGGTGCAAACCCTCCAGACGTAGGTGAAAGTTTTCACTGAACTGGGTTAACAACTTTTGAGTGTTATTGTTTTGTTGTTAAGTTTTGTTTATTGTTAAGCGATTGTCGAACCTCTTGTCCCAGCATCGTGTAGGACAATCGTATCAGAGGGAACCTGAATTACAATTGGCATCAGAGCAGGCACCCTGTTCTGGTTGGGTGAGCTCCAGAGAGTTTATTCAAGTTCTCATGGATAACAAGGAGGGAGGATCAGTCAATAGGCCACCCATTCTGGATGGTACTAACTATGACTACTGGAAGGTTCGCATGACAGCCTTTCTCAAATCGATTGACAACAAGACTTGGAAAGCTATTGTCAAGGGTTGGAAGCACCCCACTAAGGCTGAGGTTGAAGGCACCTCTACTACTGTTGTTGAAAAACCTGAAGAAGAATGGACCAGTGTTGAAGATGAAGCTGCACTTGGAAATTCAAAGGCTCTAAATGCTATTTTTAATGGAGTTGACAAGAATATGTTTAGGCTGATCAATACGTGTACTGTGGCAAAGGATGCTTGGGAAATTCTGAAAACTGCACATGAAGGAACTACTCGAGTGAGGATGTCAAGGCTTCAGATGCTTACTACTCAATTTGAAAATCTGATGATGACTGAAGAAGAGACTATTTCAGAATTCCACATGCGTGTCCGTGACTTGTCTAATGCTTCATTTGCTTTGGGAGAACCTATGTCAGATGAGAAGCTTGTAAGGAAGATCCTGAGATCTCTTCCTCAGAAGTTTGCTATGAAAGTCACTGCAATTGAGGAGGCTCAAGACATTGAGAACATGAAGGTTGATGAACTTATTGGCTCTTTGCAGACATTTGAGTTGAAACTGAGTGGAAAATCTGAGAAGAAGAATAAGAGTATTGCTTTTGTGTCAAACACTGATGAAGGTGATGATGAAGATTGTGAGGGTGAAAATCTGACTGAGGCTCTGGCCATGCTAGCAAGAAAATTCAACAGAGCATTGAGAAAGATTGATAAAAGAACCAGGCCTAATGTCCAGGACATGAAGTTCGATAACAAACCCAAATTTACTAATTCACAGAGGAAGACCAAAGAAGACGAAAAATCTGGTCAGAATAAAGGAGTGCAGTGTCATGAATGTGAAGGATATGGTCACATCAGATCTGAATGCGCCACTTATCTAAAGAAGCAGAAGAAAGGTATGATGGTAACTTGGTCAGATGAAGACACTGAAGTTGAGGAGGAGATATCTGCAAACAAAGTCAATGCTTTCTCTGGAACTGTCTATGAGTCTGATACAAGTGATGAGGACATTACAGATGAGGAACTGGCTGAGACTTACAAGCTGCTACACATCAAGTGGGAAGAAGCATGTAAACTTGTGAGAGAAAAGCAAAGTGAGATAGAACAACTTGTCTCTCAGAATGAAAGGCTGAAAGAGCTCAGCACAAAGCTGAAGGAAGATCTGGAGGAATGGCAAAGTAAGTTTAATAATGCTGATGTTATGGAAAAGGCTAATCTAGTGTTGATTAATGCAGGACTTCAAGAGGAAGTGGCAACTCTGACAAGAAAGCTTGAAGCTACTCACAAATCTGTTAGAATGTTGAACAGTGGTTCTGATATGCTTGATGAAATTCTGACGGAAACTAGCAAGCAAGGAGGGAGTTTGAAGGGAATTGGCTTTGACTATAGAACTGCAAACAAATAAAATCAGAAAGGTTCAAAGAAATTTGTGTCTGCTGCGAAACAAACTGAATTCAAGAAGCCTAGAAATTATGAGTTGTCAGATTCATTGCCCAGACATGTACCTCAACATGTGAAATCCCAGCTCAAGCCTGAGAAGATTGTACCTTGGAAGTGTCACTACTGTGGTAAGAATGGTCACATAAAGCCCTACTGTTACAGGTTATATGGTTATCCTCAGATGCACGATAAAAAACCTGTTCAGATGAGGAAGGAATGGAAGCCCAAGGGTGAAGTCAGATGTCAGGTAGCTTACACGTCCTTCAGAGCATCATCAAAGGAAGATTGGTATTTTGATAGTGGCTGCTCAAAGCACATGACAGGAAACAAGAGCTTCTTGCAAGATATCAGAAGTCACTCCACCAACTATGTCACTTTTGGAGATGGAGCTAAAGGAAAGATCAAGGGGGTAGGAAAGCTTGTTAGCACAGAATCTCCTAACTTGAACAATGTGTTGCTTGTAAATGGCTTAACTGCCAACCTAATCAGCATAAGTCAACTGTGCGATCAAGGGTATGATGTGAAGTTCAATAAGATAGAATGTGTTGTGACCACTGATGATGAAAAAGTTGTGATGAGAGGAGTCAGATCAAAAGACAACTGTTACATGTGGACATCAGAAGAAAAAGCTCATGTTTCCAGATGTATGTTAACTAAAGAAGGTGAGGTGAATGTATGGCATCAAAGACTAGGACATCTCAACTACAGGAGCATGCAAAAAGTTATAGCTGATGAAGCAATAAGGGGATTGCCCAATCTGAGCTTGGGAGAAGGGAAGCTATGTGGAGAATGTCAGATTGGTAAGCAAACCAAGGTGTCTCACAAGATGATCCAGCATCAGACCACAACGAAGGTTCTGGAATTGCTTCACATGGATCTCATGGGTCCCATGCAAGTTAAAAGCTTGGGAGGAAAGAGGTATGTGTTTGTCTGTGTAGATGACTTTTCAAGGTATACATGGGTTGAATTTATGAGAGAAAAATCAGAGACATTTGAAATATTCAAGAACCTATGTTTGAGACTTCAGAATGAGAAGGACTGTGTGATTGTAAGAATCAGAAGTGATCATGGAAGGGAGTTTGAGAATTCAAAATTCTTGGAGTTCTGTGGAACAGAAGGTATTAGCCATGAATTTTCTGCCCCCATCACTCCACAACAGAATGGAATTGTTGAACGGAAAAATAGAACTCTCCAGGAATCAGCCAGAGTAATGTTACATGCTAAGAAGATTCCACACCAGTTCTGGGCTGAAGCCATGAGTACTGCTTGTTACATACATAATAGAGTCACCATCAGGGCAGGGACATCCTCTACACAATATGAGCTATGGAAAGGTAGAAAGCCGTCTGTAAAATACTTTCACATATTTGGAAGTAAATGTTATATTCTTGCAGATCGTGATCCTAAGAGGAAGCTTGATCCTAGAAGTGATGAAGGAATTTTCATGGGGTATTCTATGAACAGCAAAGCTTATAGAGTTTTTAACTCTCGCACAAGGACCATGATGGAATCTGTGAATGTGACTGTGGATGATGAACCAAGCAAGAAGGAAGAAGCAGTTCTGAATGAAGATGATGATGGTGCTGATGTTCCAGCTAATGCTCCAGCAACCGCCCTCGACAATGAGTCAGAAACAAGTGCTGATGAAAAGGAAGACAAAGATATCACAACAAACAAAGCTCCATCAATCAGGGTTCAGAAGAATCATCCTCAAGAAAACATTATTGGTAATCTTCAAGAAGGGGTGACTACCAGATCCAGAAGTATAATTGCTCACAGTTGTTTCATCTCTAAGATAGAACCCAAGAATGTTAATGAAGCTCTCACTGATGAATACTGGATAAATGCTATGCAAGAAGAGCTAGAGCAGTTCAGAAGAAATGAAGTGTGGGAGTTAGTGCCTAGACCTGAAGAAGTAAACATCATTGGCACTAAGTGGATCTTCAAGAACAAATCAGATGAAGCTGGAACAGTCACAAGGAATAAAGCAAGGCTTGTTGCTCAAGGATATACTCAGATAGAAGGAGTTGATTTTGATGAGACCTTTGCTCCAGTAGCTAGACTGGAATCTATAAGACTCTTGTTAGGTGTTGCTTGTCTTTTGAAGTTCAGACTTTATCAGATGGATGTGAAGAGTGCTTTTCTGAATGGTTATTTGAATGAAGAAGTCTATGTTGAACAACCTAAAGGATTTACAGATCCGCATCATCCAGATCATGTGTACAAGTTGAGGAAGGCCTTGTATGGTTTGAAGCAAGCACCTAGGGCTTGGTATGAAAGGTTAACTGAATTTCTTGTAAGCAATGGGTACAGCAAGGGTGGAATTGATAAAACTCTGTTTGTGAAGAATGACAGAGGTAAGCTCATAATAGCACAGATTTATGTGGATGACATTGTCTTTGGAGGAATGTCAAACTCAATGGTGGAGCATTTCGTCCGACAAATGAAATCTGAATTTGAGATGAGCCTAGTTGGTGAATTGAACTATTTTCTAGGACTACAAGTCAAACAAATGGAGGATTCTATGTTCATATCTCAGAGTAAGTATGCTAAAGGCCTAGTCAAGAAATTTGGTCTTGAAAAGGCTGGTCACAAGAGAACTCCTGCTGCTACACACATCAAGATGTCCAAAGATGAGCAAGGAGAAGATGTTGATCAAAGTCTCTATAGAAGCATGATTGGAAGCTTGTTGTATCTCACTGCTAGCAGACCAGATATCACCTTTGCAGTTGGTGTATGTGCAAGATTTCAAGCAGCTCCTAAGGCTAGTCATCTGCTACAAGTCAAGAGAATTATCAAATACATCAATGGCACGAGTGACTATGGTATTCTCTATACTCATGATACAAATTCTTCTTTAGTTGGTTTCTGTGATGCAGATTGGGCCGGTAGTGCAGATGATAGAAAGAGCACATCTGGTGGATGTTTTTTCCTAGGGAATAATTTGATTTCATGGTTTAGCAAGAAGCAGAACTGTGTCTCTTTGTCTACAGCTGAAGCAGAGTATATTGCAGCCGGAAGTAGTTGTACTCAACTCATGTGGATGAAGCAAATGTTGAAAGAGTATGATGTTGAACAGGATGTCATGACATTGTACTGCGACAATCTCAGTGCAATCAATATTTCCAAGAATCCCATACAGCATAGCAGGACCAAGCATATTGATATTAGACATCATTTCATTAGAGACTTGGTGGAGGATAAAATTGTCAACTTGGAACATGTTACAACTGACAAGCAATTGGCTGATATTTTCACAAAACCCCTTGATGCACTTACATTTGAAAAATTAAGAGGAAATCTAGGGATTTGCCTTTTTGATGCATAGCAATTAGCGTGTCCATATGTGTCAACGGCTAGTTTATTTTTGTTCATCATTAACTGCCGTTGTGACATCAGCTGAGAGAAGGTTACTTCATGGTTCGCTTATCCTATAACTACCTTCAACGGTCAAATTGTGTTCTCTCAACCGCTTGTGCATCTACCTTTTTCAAGACTTATCATCGTTCATCTGAAAGTTGTGCTCATTGTTCTGTACTCTGTTTGTATTTACTCTCGATTCATCATGTCTCAAAGCTCAGGAAGGAAGGAATCTGTCAAGGCTAAGATTGAGAGAACTGCAAAAGGAGTCAAGTGTATGGGTTTGAAGAGTGATACTTCTCAACCATCTTCTGTGTCCAAGAAAGTCTTCAAGAAGATGCGATCAAAAAACCCAACGTGTAAGGTCTACGAATCACAGGTCAAGAACAGCAAAGCCCCAATTGTTCCTAACGAAGAGGAGATCAATGATGAAGATTCTACTGTGCCTGATGTTGTACCTAATGTTGAGACATCCAGGTCTAAAGAAAGTTCTGCTCAAGAAAATTCTGGAAAGGATTCCACTTCTCATGAAGATTCAGGCAATGCTGCCCAGCCAGACATCTCTGTGTCATCCTCTTCAAAGGATGCTGATCCAAAGAATGGTAACTCTGAGGGTACCAATTCTGAAGAGCCAAACCAGGCTCCAGCCTCTGTTCAGAACATCTCTGATGATGCTTCTGATGATGTTCCTCTGACTGAGTCCTTTGCTGATAGTGTTGCTGCGAGGATGAAGAAGAAAAGAAGGGTTTCTTCTCCTGAAGTCACTCCTACTCCATCAAAGAAATCCAAGTCTTCACCTATAACCTACAAGTCCCGACAGGCTAGTGTGAAGAGTAAGGGAAAGCAAAAGGAAGACAAGACTCCCACTGAGAAGAAGAAGAGGAAGACTCCAGTTGACGTTGAAGACTCTGAATCAGATGTTGAAGTCGGTGTTCAGAACATTCGATCTTCTGAGAAAAAGAAGTTTTCTGGTAAGCGTATTCCTCAGAATGTTCCTGCCGTTCCTATTGATAGAGTGTCTTTTCACTTAGAAGAGAATGTTCAGAAGTGGAAGTTTGTTTGCAAGAGGAGAATGGCCAAGGAAAGGGAAGTTGGCTCTGATGTTCTTGAATGTAGAGATGTTATTGCACTTATTGAGAAAGCAGGTCTGATGAAGACTATTCAGAATGTTGGTAGGTGCTATGAGAGGCTTGTGAGAGAGTTCTTGGTAAATCTCTCTGTTGATGTGGGACGTCCTGATAGTGCAGAATTCAGGAAAGTCTATGTGAGAGCTGAATGTGTTGTGTTCTCACCTGCTGTGATCAATCAAGCACTTGGCAGAAGTGCTATTGCCTTTGTTGATGAAGAAGTGTCCATGGATGTTGTGGCCAAGGAACTTAGCGCTGGTTATGTGAAGAAGTGGCCTAGCAAGAAGCTGCTCTCTACTGGAAATGTGAGTGTGAAGTATGCTATTCTTAACAGGATTGGTGCTGTGAATTGGGTTCCTACTCAGCATACTTCTGGAGGTTCTGCAACGCTTGCCAAATTAATCTATCGGATAGGCAAGTCTATTGATTTTGATTTTGGAACTTTTGTGTTTGAGCAGACATTGAAGCATGCTGATACTTGTGCTGTGAAGCTGCCTGTTTCGTTTCCATCACTTCTTACTGAGATCATTCTGAAGCAACATCCTCAGATTCTCAGAGCTGATGATGTGGCTATGTCTTGTGGTGTTCCAATCACTTTGGATCAACGTTTGTTTATGGACCCACATGTTCTCGACATTGCCTTACCAACTAGCAAAACATCTGCGCCTACTGTGACTGCATCTGACACTAAGGCCATAATTGCTGAATTACTGGAAGTCTCCAAGGCTTTACAAGAAACAATCCGGGTGAGTACTGCCAGGAAGCTCAAAGTTGATGCGTTGCTACTCAAGTTACAAGAAGAAGAACGTCAAGATGTTGAACAAAGCGACGAGGAGGAAGGATCTGAAGCAAGTACAGAGAGAAGTGCCGAAGGTTCCAAGGAAAAGTCCGGTTCTGAAGCATAGTTTGCTTTGATTTTGATCTTGTCTTTTGTTTTGGATGCACCCTTTGCAAATTTGTGCTAAAAAGGGGGAGTAGTTTGATCAGAAGAAATTTGTTTTTGAGCAGTTTTGTGGTTCAGAAGTTGTTTATGTTCAGAAGTTTGAGGTTCAGAAGTTGGTTCTGTTCAGATGTTTCAGTTCAGAAGTTGTTTATGTTCAGAAGTTTGAGGTTCAGAAGTTGGTTCTGTTCAGATGTTTCAGTTCAGAAGATGTTTTAGTTCAGAAGATGTTTTAGATCAGAAGTTTGTTTTTGTTCAGAAGTTTGTTCTGTTCAGATGTTCGCAGATCAGAATATGTTTTAGTTCAGAAGATGTTTTAGATCAGAAGATGTTTTAGATCAGAAGTTTGTTTTTGTTCAGAAGTTTGTTTTTGTTCAGATGCTCGCAGATCAGAAGTTTGTTTTGGTTCAGATGTTCATGTTCTCAGAAGTTGTGAGAAGTTGCTTCTGTTTCTACTGTGCTATGTGTGTTCTGATAGTGTTAGCTCTGGTCTGAAGACAAGTTCAAGACGATGGCTATGTTTGTTTCTGAAATGTTGCCTCTGATGAGCAGTACTTCTGATGGTAGTATTTCTGATACGATGATGTTCAAACTGATCCATTTTGATGTTATCATGTGCTAAGGCTGATTGTACCTCTGGTTGTGTGTTTGTGCTGCTAAAGTGTTTTGTTCCGACTATGCCTTCTGAAGTATGATAGTGGGTTGTGTAGATGCGTTTGTTTGAGGGGGAGTTCTGACTAAAGGGGAGAGTTTTTTCTCTAGTTTTTATCCTCTCTGATTGTGAGTTGTTTTAGACAAAATTTGACAAAGGGGGAGATTGTTGGAACATGTTGCCTTGCATTTTGTCAAAACAACTGATTGTCGAAGCAGATGCCGTGGCATCTGACCTCGTGAAGCTAGGACATCAGTCCTCAGCTTGTGTTTCTGTTATGGGCCTTCTGAAGATTTGTTGAAGATATGTTTTAAGTTACTTGAGGAGCAAGTAACTATCTCAGAAGGGTTTTAGTTATTGGGTTGTTATTTGTTGAATCAATCTTTGTTAAAAGATTGATTTCTATCTTTACTTGTGCAGTAAGAAACCGAATCTATCAAGATTGCGTTTTCAAATTGCTGTTATTGGAATCTGTTTCTTCAGCCCGTGCTAACCCTAAAGTCCATGCTACCGCTGCTGAAGTCTATAAAAGGATGAAGACCTAAAACGTGAAGATCACCGAAGCTGATAGAGAGAGATCGTGTGTTTTAGGATTTGTTAGTATGCTTCGTTCTTTGTTATTTGTGAATCCTCTTTGCTCACTGATTCTATAAAGCAAAGAAGGGTTCTGTGTTGTTTGATTACATTCAAACTCTGATTGTTCATTGTGTTTACCAATCACTGTGGCAGTGATTGAGAGAAAGTGAGAGGGGCTCTCATACTTAGGTTGAGATTCTAAGTAGAAATACACTGGGTAGATTAGGAAGTGAACTATGAACTGAGGTGTTCATGAGTGTCTGTAATTCCTGAATCTTGAGATAGTGGATTTCCTTTCTTTGGGTGCAAACCCTCCAGACGTAGGTGAAAGTTTTCACTGAACTGGGTTAACAACTTCTGAGTGTTATTGTTTTGTTGTTAAGTTTTGTTTATTGTTAAGCGATTGTCGAACCTCTTGTCCCAGCATCGTGTAGGACAATCGTATCAGAGGGAACCTGAATTACACATTTCGAGGCGTAGTCTTCTTCTTCATATTTGACTATAAGGTACGTTGAACTTTAGTTGAAATTATTTTCCCAGAAATCAAGTGAAGCTTTTTAAAAATCAATGACTTTATTATTATCAAGTGAAGCTTTTTTATTATCCACTGACTTTCTTTAGGGAAATTCAAATTCAGTCTTGCTATGTGACTGATAGATTAAAACGTCTCTTTCAGCTTCCTACAAATTTGACGCCAATTTTGTGACTGTGGAGTGTTGAAGTGCATGCCCGCCCAGAAAACATACCTGATCGAGTTCATGGATCATGGCTATCGTCTATAGTGCTCTTTTCATTCAATAGCTAATTAACTTAATTATATGGGTCCTTGTGTAGCTTATTTTTTCTGTATCAAGTTTCACTTTCAAAGTTCATTAAATTTTGAATGAGAGTATTCTTCTATCCCACGATCGATAGTTATGAGATTAATTCCTTCAAGGCTTGGTGATCATAATTTTTTTTATAGCCACCTAAAAATTGAACTATTGACTAAATGCTAAATGAGTTTAACTATTTATAAACTGCGTTGAACCTTATTGGTAATGTAGTGTTTGATGTTAAACACACGTGAATTTCACATAAGACATTGGTGTATTAAAAATAAAAAATATAAATTAGAATAACGGTACAAACATAAGCAGATAGAGTGAACTTCTAGTATACCTAGCTAAAATCATATGTCAAATCTATACTATATATAAAGGAAGAATTTTTGCTACCTTAAGGGCAACTTTGAAATTTAATAATTCATTGTACACAACTCTCAAATTAAGCATGGACATTTGTGTAAATATACTACTTATTTTCGTTAGATTGGATCAGGGCCGTTGATTGCATCTCCAATGTTATTGGCTTTTGCCCTTCTTTCAAACATTAATTTCTCTTCCTCTTCCACATTCAGCGGTTACAACTTCTCATCAACCTTTTGGACTTCAAAAATCTTCCCCCATCCAAAAAATTTAATTCACATAGTATCTTCATCTTCCATCTTCTCAAGTTGCACCTTATCACCCACCTCTTCAGCTTCAACTATCTCCCTATAAAATCTCTAAACCAAGTTTTCCTCACATCAAAGCACACACAATAGAGAAATATCATTCTACCAGCCCTCTGCATCACCTGCGTCGATTTCGACATCAAAGTATGACCCGATCACCTATGCTTTAGTCATTTGATTATTTCCAATTTTCTATCTCAATAATCTTCCTCACAACAAAACCATATTTGCCATCAATTGCATTTTTTTGTCTTGGTTTATGTATTTCCTTTTTTAACTTCCTTGCTTGCTGAATTACTATTTTTTCCCTTGGCATTTAACCATGCTTGCAAGCCCTACTCTCAACGAAGGAAGTTGTGGTTTACTTGATGATGTTCAACTTTAGGTATCACCTTAATGTTTGATAATTTTCTTTGTTCATTTCGTATATATAAATACTAATGTCTTTCTTTTGTTTCCTTTATCTTTTGTCATAATCAAGTTTTAGTTTTACTTATTCCCCTTTTATATCTTTTAATTTTCAAAGGGGTGTATATACATGATGATGATGATGTGAAAAGTTGATGACATATAAAAAAGCAACTTGGAGGATGACTGATTCATGGGGTTATTTTTATACTTTCACTAAATTATAAAGGAAGAGTTTTTGCTACCTTGAGGGCAACTTTGAAATTTAATAATTCATTGTACACAACTCTCAAATTAAGCATGGACATTTGTGTAAATATACTACTTATTTTCGTTAGATTGGATCAGGGCCGTTGATTGCATCTCCAATGTTATTGGCTTTTGCCCTTCTTTCAAACATTAATTTCTCTTCCTCTTCCACATTCAGCGGTTACAACTTCTCATCAACCATCTTCCACCATCCAAAAAATTTAATTCACATAGTATCTTCATCTTCCATCTTCTCAAGTTGCACCTTATCACCCACCTCTTCAGCTTCAACTATCTCCCTATAAAATCTCTAAACCAAGTTTTCCTCACATCAAAGCACACACACAATAGAGAAATATCATTCTACCAGCCCTCTGCATCACCTGCGTCGATTTCGACATTAAGGTATGACCCGGTCACCTATGCTTTAGTCATTTGATTATTTCCAATTTTCTATCTCAATAATCTTCCTTACAACAAAACCATATTTGCCATCAATTGCATTTTTTTTGTCTTGGTTTATGTATTTCCTTTTTTAACTTCCTTGCTTGCTGAATTACTATTTTTTCCCTTGGCACTTAACCATGCTTGCAAGCCCTACTCTCAACGAAGGAAGTTGCGGTTTACTTGATGATGTTCAACTTTAGGTATCACCTTAATGTTTGATAATTTTCTTTGTTCATTTCGTATATATAAGTACTAATGTCTTTCTTTTGTTTCCTTTATCTTTTGTCGTAATCAAGTTTTAGTTTTACTTATCCCCTTTTATAGCTTTTAATTTTCAAAGGGGTGTATATACATGATGATGATGATGTGAAAAGTCGATGACATATAAAAAAGCAACTTGGAGGATGACTGATTCATGGGGTTATTTTTATACTTTCACTAAATTATCTGCTTCAACCTAAAATTAGTAAATTTGTCTTTCAACTTTATTGTGCTAATTTCTCTCTTACACATGGTAATTGTCTGGCTTTTGGGTTTATTGTCTGGATGACAAATACTGTGAGGAAATTCTGTGTGAAAGTTGTATGTGTGTGTATTTCTAATCTCAAAATTCATATTTAATTTTGATTTTGGTGTTTGACTTATCCTTGCCCATTTTCAATTTAAAGGTTGATTTTGTGTCTGTTTGTAATTTCTTTTCTCATTATTTTGGGTTTTAATAAATTCCTTTGGAACAAAACATTGACAGCTTGGTTTCGATTTTGCAACTATTATCCAATAAAGCGCCCAAAAGTAAAATCTTTAGCATGGGGAACAAAAATACAGGTGAATATGAAGAAAACACATTAATATACTTTATGGGTTATAGAAGTTAGAAAAATGTAAATTTTAAATATTGGATTTAAATCTCAATTCAAAGGCCTAATGATAACACTAACATAAAGAATTTAAGTCACAAACTTTTGCACTCTATAATTCCATTCACATACACATATAAATCTTATAAAATTTAATTTTCTTTGCAAGGTACTCCATTTTGTTTATAAATTTAAAAATATAAAATTCAAGAATAAATTAGTTTAAAAAAGGCTTAATTGCACTTTTGGTCCCTGATCTATCATGGTTGTGTGATTTGACTCCCTCATGTTTAAAACGAGCGATTTTGATCCCTCAAGTTCCAATTTGTGAAAATTTGTCCCTCCGTTAAATAACCGTCCAAATTTGGACGGAAGTTGCTCAGTTGGCATTCATTAATGGCGTGGCTATGCTAAGTACGCCACCTGGGTGCCACTTCAGTATATAAAAAATTAAAATTTAAAAATTCAAAAAATGAAATTAAAATCTATCACGTTCTTCCTCAGCTTCTCCATACCTCTCATCTGTTCTTCATTTTTCAGAAGGCACCAACATTTTTCAGAAGACCCAATCTCCATCATCAAACCCAGAACCCAACCTAGAAAAAAAAAATCCAAAACTCAGAAATCCAAAATGAGACAAACTAGATTTACATCAATGTGAATTTCACTCTGCAAAATAGAAAAGAAAAAAACTAGTTGCTGGGTTTGATGATTAACAGATTCATGTTGGGATTTTGTTGTTTGATTTGGGTCGGATTCGAATGTGGGGGGTGTGGGTTTGTCACCGATGGGGCAAACCCAAATAGATCCATATCGATCCTTAAACCAAAGGCAAATCCTGGCTCTCTCCATCTCGTTTTTCGATCGCTCTCTCCCTCTTCCTTTCTTCTCTGTTTTTTGCTTTTCTCTCAAATCGTTCTCTCTTTCTCTTTGAGCGGCTGCCAATTTGTTCAGGGAAGAAAACAATTACAATTTTTGGGTGAAAAGCAGATCTGGGTCAAATAATTGGCCATTTGCATCCTTTCACCCGTGCTCTAGATAAATTAGGGTTAAAAATTGATTTTTTTTCCAGTCAGATGAATGAAGATTGATTTTATTTAGTGTGATGAATGAAGAATATATCAAATGTGTGTCTAGAAAGTTGAGATTTCCATGATACGAAAAGCAATGGTTCAATGGATTCCTTTACTCGTTCCTTTTCTGGATTTGTGTTTTTTGTTCGTTTTTGGATTTGTTTTTTTTGTTGATGTTATAGATTGCTTGGAGATGGAGATGAAGATGGAGGAAGATTAGAGATTAATAATTTGATTAGGATTAAAATTAAATAAGTTAAGATTTTTAAATTTGGATGGTGGTGTAATTAGCAGATACACGTCATGGTGGTGTAAATAATAGTGCCAGGTGGCAACTTCCGTCCAAATTTGGACGGCTATTTAACGCAGGGACACAATTTTCACAAATTAGAACTTGAGGGATCAAAATCGCTCGTTTTAAACATGAGGGAGTCAAATCACACAATCATGATAGATCAGGGACCAAAAGTGCAATTAAGCCTTTTATTTTTTTAACCAAGATAGACAAAACTCATTTAATTTTCACTTGTTTCACAAAGAAAGAAAGTTCCAAAGTTGCAGACTACTCTCTTTCTCTCTCAGGTCTGTTAAGGTTTTTTTATATATTTTCTTTCTTTTGGTTTCTTTTGTTCGATCTTATGTTACCAACCCTTCTTCATGATTTTGCAGCTCTTGTGAAGCTCATTGTGGATCTGGGTTTGTGTGCGCTTTTCAGAGAGGAATCTTCAATTCTTAATAACTTCAATAGCATTAAATAAATCTTTCTTGTGAAAATAGAGTCTACAAATGAAAACAAATCACGAATGTGAACATTAAATATAACTATTAGTATTTCTTTTCGTAATGTCATTTTTGTTTTAGATTAGTGAATAAAAAACAAAGATTCTTTAACCATTTAGTTTAATGTTCAATCCTTCAATAGTGTGCATGTATAGAGATTTGTTAAGAAAAACTTACTTGTTTAATGTAATTTTATAGTCTTAACTCTTAAACTCTATGAGAACATATTAGTGCAACAAAGAACACATTTCATAACAAATAACAAATGTTTTTACGATTTTTTTAGGTACTTGAAAAAAGAAATGTTATTACGATTAATTAAGGAAAAAGACAAGTGATGAGAAACCGTTTTTATATATAAATGTGTGTGTGCGTGTGCTACGTGCGTGCTGCGTGCGTGCACGTAGATTGGTTCTAGAGACTTGCTCCTAGCCAGGTTTATGAGCCAACCTCTAGATTTGATGGGAATTAGCCCCCCGTCAAATACCGATAGTCGCCCATCCACTTCACACTGTTGTCATTGGTTCACCTAAATTGGAAGATAGTTTGATATGAACTCTGAATATACTTCTAACATTATGTGTTGTTGTTTTGGCTCTTAACTAGTAGAATTTGATGAGATTACTCTAGCTTCCCTGGATTATTTTGGCTCATGTATTTGTAACTCTGATACTTAATTTGGTTTTGTTTCTTTCTTCTGCATTTGCGTGGGCTCAATCTTTTAGATACAATCACTCTAGATATTGATTTGGGTACTTATGCTATAAGACATGAGCCAAACGAAGAAAATGTAAACAATCATAAAGATGACCAAGCACTGACTGAGAAATATATAACTTCTGTAATATGACTATATGATATCTAACTTCTGAAGTATGACTATATCTAAAATGGATATTCTAACACGTGCAGATTCATACGTGAGACCATGGCATTGTTGGTTATTTTGCAACATCACCTGGCTTTGATTTTCGGCGTTTTAGGTAACAAACGCACACATATGATGAAACCTATATTATATACATTACACACCAGTTTATAATAAACATATATTATTTTCTGATGCACCAAAATAAATCTCCAATTAACATTATTTTCTTCCTTTGATGTGCAGGAAACATTGTATCGTTTATGGTGTTGTTGGCTCCCGCGTAAGTAATAAAATTACACTACTAGTTTTATATTTGATTTATCGTTAATTCAATGTAGCAATGCATGAATGTTTAAATAATTTTTCAATATGATTGATACTAGCAAAAATATTTTAGTGTTATCATGTTCGATATATTTGAACTCAGGATTGATACTAGCAATGCATAAATGTTATCAAAAATATAGTAAGTTAACCCGTGCGTTCCCGTGCAACACACGGGTATTATATCTAGTATTTAGAAGAAAACAGACTTTTGTTCCGCCTTGCCTCACAATCCCAAGTGAGCTCGTGACCTCTTCTACAAGCCGGCGGAGACGTGGTACGTCCGCCCCGTCGCGCACCTACGAGTCGCACTCCGTAATGCCTTGAATTTTGGAAATTGGGCAACAACAAATTCATGATGGTGCCGCTGTGAATGGTTCTCCTCATGGGTGCGCCGAAGCCGGTGATCATGACGGCAGTGATGATGTAGTGTTAGGAGGAGCCCCATGTTCTTGTGCAGGCACTGGTTTGGTGACCCCGATTTTGCGAAGTCATGGATATGTTGGAACCCCAACTCGGAGGCAGAGAAGGACCATTTGTCTGATTTAATTTTTTAAAACTAAAAGTGCTGTATTTATAAGTCGTGCTTTGATTTGGTCGTGTGATTAAGCATTTCCGAAAAAAAAATTCCACTTTTACAGTCTGATAATGCAAGGGTTTTAAATTTAATAACTGATTAAAGACAAAGAGATGCAAGTTGTCAAAGTGTGAACGTTACTGTTGAACTCGTGGGAAAAAAAACTATGTCAAGTAACTACTTCGTTTTTTTGGCTAGCTATTTACATGTCAAGGGGTACATTCCTATGATCCTATCACTAGAAGTACTAGCAACTAGGCCACACTTGCGACTGTTAGAATGTCCACACAAACAAAACACTATAACATGAGATCCTGTGACAAAGCCAGATGATCCAATAACCATTGCTTGACAAGGGGAACTTCAAAACATGACCATAGCTCTCTACTGGTGGCTGTGTACTTGGCATAAGAAATGCAGAGTCCCATCTCCTTGTGTTATGTTTGCATACTCGTTCGCACCACTTTGAGACAAAAGTGAATGGAACTTTATTGGAAGGAAAATCTGTTTACACACTACACTCAACTTTTATCCAAGAACACGCTTAATCTCCACTAACTTCACATTTCCGGTCAACACAAACCCCTTGTGAGATAAGAGATACTCCTTCACCGGGGATTATAACCAAATGTGATTATAACCAAACCAGCTTTAGATTGTAGGGTCCAACTGCAGTAGTTATCAACAATTCCACAAGCTTAAACCCTGAGAACTGCATCATTTTGCTTGCATGGGATCAACGGTGAAAATTTGAGGATGAATCTGAATTTCTTCATGGCAAATTCGTGCGATTGAGATCTCCTAAGACAGTAGAAGATTAATACGTGGAGAAACAGGACTAATGGGAGATAGAAGTGGAGATAGAAGTCGTCTCTTGACAAATGGATGATCCAATAACTGAGCAGCAGTCGGTCGCTTATTTGGGTTAACTTGTAAGCATCTATGAATGAAATCGCGAGCATCTTTTGATAAAGATTCCGGAACAGGTGGAGGTTGACCTCTGCCAATCCGAAACAACGCTTGCATCTGTTGGAACAAAGCGGAAAAAAAGTATCTATCATCAGTTATCTTATAGATGCTAAGTGAGACAATCAGTATAAAAATAAGGCAAAGAAAAGATGATGACATACTCCTTCCAAATGAGAGTAAGGAGGTTGCCGTGTCAACATCTCTAAAACTGTGCACCCTAAGCTCCATATATCAGCTGCTAGTCCATAACCACGGTTCCTTAAGTTAACAACCTACAATCAAACAATTCAAAGTTAATCCAGTCACTTAAGAAGCCCATGTATACGAAATTATTCATTTTTCAGTTCACTGATACATTGCCAAACTTTCAAAAGCCCATGTAAATCACATTTATAGAAAAGACTAAACTTTCAAAATTATGAATATGCAGTCCAGTACAGGAACCTCAGTGGAAACATATAATGTACTTATGATTGAGATTTATGTTCTTAAAGCATGTCAAAATTATGGTGTATGAGCTAAAATGAACTAGACAGTCATGTGATCCATCTCATTCAATTAAAGGAATGGTATCAAAGATGTGCTACGAGTAGAGAGACAAACCTCAGGAGCCATCCAGTATGGGGAGCCTTTACTCGATTTAACATCATTCAATTTGGTTGCCTGTAAAGAGAAATTTCAAACATAAGCAATTGGAGTTTTCAATGATAGGATACTGATTCAAGAAAGTTGATATAGCTGAAAAAAGCCACCTTCGCCAACCCAAAATCTGCAAGCTTGACGGACCCATTTGCATCAACCAATATATTGGCACACTTGATATCCCTTAAAATTGATTTTTTCAATTGAAAAAGTTAGAGTGTAGCAAATCAATGTAAATTCAAGATATTTTATTCATCAATTTCCAAACACTTGCATCCAACTTCTACAATGATTTGAAGCAAATCATCCCCCCCCCCCCCCCACCTAGAACATCAAGCATGAAACATATTCTTCTTATCCGTAAACCATAATACAATAAAGTTGCTGTTATAACAGGTAAAATCACTGCACTTCATCAAGGCAAATATTCACTCATGGTACCTGTGAACCACATTACGATCATGAAGATACTTTAAGCCACTTAATATTTGCCTTGTGTATACAGAAACTTGAGAGTCTCTTAAACGATACTTTTGATAGAGTCTTGCCAATGATCCTTTTGTAACAAGCTCAAGGAAGATATAAAGCTTATCACTTTCCTGCAAAACAAAAGGTATAAACACAAATGAAGAAAAGGAAAGGAGAAAACACTTGAATAGCAATTATTATTAAGTCACATAATCATACATTTATGGAGCACCACCTAAACAATGAGACATTGGTAATCAATCATGTCAAAAGACATGAAGAGGAAGGTAATCATGAATCTAATACCCAGTCAATTGTCATCAGATTTCAAAAGGAATTGACATATATTGTCCAATGAACATTGTGTTACTTCATTCAAACATGTGAAATTGCGACACGAACAGTAGTGGTTGTAAAACTGCAGAGAATGCCTTCACACTTGCTAGTTGCTGTTAAGCATGCAGAACAATATAAGAAAAAGAAAGCTTTGCAATCCAAAAGGAAAAAAAAAGATGGTTTACTTTAATGTGTGTTTGCAGTTATAAACTTCGAAACAGATTGTTCATAGAACTCCAACGTTCTAAAATGACAGTATTTTATAAACTTCACAGTACATGAATGAGTAGAAGGTACTTGTCATCTTGTCCCATCTTTATCAAACTCAGATAGGACTAGGAGGCTGGTTGAGGAGGAGATTTGTTTCTATTTGGTGCATAAATTGTAGCATCTTAAAAGAAAAGCGGTTTGCTATTTCTATTATCTGAAATGTCTTAAATTAAGAGAGGCCCCTATCTCCTTCCATCAGCATCATAATACCTTACTCCCTCCAATTTAGAACATGAAGCTATATGGATCCACACTCATATTTAAATAACAATCAGTACATGCTTGGGGATATACAAAATGCTTAATTAAATTCCCTCATATCTAAAAATGTGATTATTCTTCACAGAAAATCGTATTCTAGGGAAAAAAAAAAGAACTTTCTAACTAGAGAACAGCATACCTTATCCGTGCCAAGATATCGAACTATATTCTCATGCTCAAACTGACTCAGAAGAGATATTTCCTGAAAGGAAGACCAAGAATATTAGTTCGTGAAATAAAATAAAAAAGAACATGTAAAGCTGTTTGTCCACCTGCTGAAGCTGGAAAATGCTCTGTTTGCCCTGGCTTCCATCATCCAGCAAAGACACTTCCTTTACTGCAAAAAAGATTCCATCACTGCCGCAAAAGAAAAATCATGTGTTAGAAGTTAGAACTTAGAACAAGGAAAAATATAGACCATTAGACCAATAACTAACTGACCAAATGTTCTCTTTGAGAAAAACATGATATTCAAACAATTTGGCTACAGGCAAAAATTCCCAAACTATAGCTTAACTCATGGCTAGTACTTACTCAGTGAAACCTTCATACACGGTTCCAAAGGACCCCTTCCCTAAAATTTCACCCTTTTGCCATGAGCTGAAAGTCCTTCTAAAAGACCCATTTGGGGAGACACTGTGAAAAGACTCGTCACTAACAACCATATCCATATCAGAAGAAACCTTTTGATCCATTCCACTCTCACAAATAACATCACTATCACCATCATCATCATGATCATGATCATGTTGGGGGGCGAGTGACCTCATCAAATCCCAAGTGGGAGTGACCTCGTCAACAATAACAAGTGACCGCAACATCGCCGGCGGCGGCGCCAGAACGGGAGGTCTAACACCCTTAATCCCCACCACATCCCTGATATTCTGACCCAAAACAACCTTTGACTTTGACTCATGTTCGGAGGAAATAAGGTTGTTGTTATTGTTGTTGATGTCCCTTTGAAGCATTACACCATGAATATGATCATGGTGAGCATGAGGAGATGAAGCAGCAGAGCGAGTCTTCTGTGCTTGTTCCCAAGCTGCGGTAGGTATGGCAAAGTCTTCAGGTCCAGAGAGGCCAAGTGTTCGGAAGATGTGGTCGAATTCTCCGTCGACTCCCTTGACACGGAAGCTGGTTTGGTTATTGTGGAAGTGCATGTAGTCAACTTTGTAGTTGATGTTCTTCATGGCGTTTCGCCGTTCAAGGCGTGGTTTCAAACGCTGCTGCTTCTCCTCCTCCATTGTTGAATAGAATGTTGCCTCTGAGACAGAGAAAGAGGGAGAGACACGCTCTTTGTTTTGTCTGAGTCTCAGAGACGGCACATCATCATCATGCCACAAGAACACACTACATTAACATTCCTAATATTATTTTTTAATTAATCAATTATTTAAGGGATCATTGTACTTATTTATGTTACCAAAGATATGGAGAAAGCTTCTTGTGCCACGTGGCGTTAGGTGCTGGACTGGATTTCTTTTTTGGGTCAAAAATGCTGAACTGGATTCAAGATAACTTCAAGTGGCTCTTCATGATGTAACCCATCATCATCCTTTTTAAGTATTAACAACTAGGTTTATATCTTTGCTGATATAAATTAAATTAAACAATAGAGGATGGTGAACTCCTCCACCACACTTTTTATGCAGTAAATCATGTTTTGGGTTGAGCTTTCAAGCTGTCATTGTTTTATCATCTCTGCCAACACAATTGTTTTAGTGTTGCTTCTAACATCTCAGCTGCTATATCCAAAGCCTAGATTTTATCTGGCCCATTTTCATGGGCTCAGTGTTAAGGGCTTGAATCCATTTATGGTGTACTTGCTAGTAGTTTTCATAATATCATATAGTTCTAAAATCTAAACTCTGATTAGGTGTACTAATAAGTTAGGGGCTTAAGTGTAAATATTTGTCTTGTAACTTTGTTATTAAGCTTATGGCTCAGGTATCTTCAATCAAGTTAAAAAAGGTTAATTAAAAAGGGATCTCATTTTTTTAGTATAAAATAGCTTGATCGTAACCTTGGGATGCCTCTGACCAGGTTATGACATGATATTAGTTCCCCTGTATGTTGAGGCCACTTACTTTAGATGGACACTAAACTTTTGACTCATGATGCTGACTTAAAGAATGTAATTTTTAAGAATGATTCTCTTATGATACACAAAATCCATGTGTTACGATTTTATCAATGTAATGTTGTTGTAGACTCTCTTGCAATACATTTTTCTCATTAATTATATTTTATATTTTTTTTTGTGTGGAGTTTTATCTTTGTGACTTATTATTTCTATTGTGTATTGATGTACCTTCTTTTGATCTCGTTCAATAAATTTTATAAGATAATACTTGTGTTATAGATAAAAGATGACTATTTTTTTATACAAGACGACTAATGTCTAAATAAACGCATTACTTATATTATTTTACATTTTTATGTTTCTAATATATTTTTTTTATCTAATTTTGACACTATTTATTAAGTAAGTTAAACTTTGTAAGATGAGAAAATAAGTTCAAAATTATAGAAAAGTAATTTATTAAAGAGATAACTTGATAATTACGATTTCGAAACGGAGAAACATTGAGAGTAAAGATAAAAAACATTAAGTTCAATATTAGCGGATATTAATATTTTCGTCAATTAAGTTTAATATTAGCGGTTTTTCTAAATAATCCGGATGTGTCCACTTTCAGAGAGAAAGAAACGGTTTTGGGTGTTCGAATGATGCCTAAATAAGAATGAGATGTTGTTGTAGGCTATATACCGCGCGTGAGAGGAACAATGAAACAGACTCCCGCCAAACTTCTAGTAATGACTCTTTAAATCAGGCGCGAATGACAAAGATCAAAAAGAAAAATCAAGATTAGTATTAGGTGATATAAATATTTTGATTGAAACACAATGAAGAAATACATAGATTTTGATCACAATTTATGATGATCATAATAACAAAACTAACTAGCCTAACATAATAGAAAAAGAGTTGATAGGCAATTAGGTTGAGTAAAAAAATCACAGGTATATATAGTGCAAGGGTTTTTGTTTTGTAAATCACACACAGTGAAGTGAAGAACACAAGGTGTTGACGCCAATGGGGAGCACGGCGGTGGAGAAGACGGAGGACGAACTCCGCAACGAGATCGATGAGCTTCTTCGTCAACAGCGCGAGGTCTCTCTCTCTCTCTCTGCCCCCACTCTCTCACATACGAAGATTTTCGATTCTGATGGTTTTCTCTTCGAATTTTGCAGATAACAGAGAGGCTTCGAGATCCTCGAGGGCTACGCAGAGGTGCACTTGCAGCTCCTTCAATTCGCGGCAATGGTGTTCGCCAACAACGCCCCTTTCATCGTCCTGTCAGTATTTATTTCACTCATCCTATTTCTCTAGGCTAGGGTTCACTCTTCCAATTTCTTCTCTTATATTGATCACTGTAACTTGATTTGTTATTCAGGGAGACAGGAATGATTCTGATGATCAACCTCCGGCGAAGCGTCGACTTTCATCTGCTGTCGTCAAGGTACTTCCCTGTTTGTTCATTTTATAATCTGATTGAGAATGTATTGTAATAATTGGGGATGGTTCTTCAAAATTGAAAATTTAGTGTGCATTATCTGATAATTGAAGAATTAAAACTAGTGGTGTCATGCCCCTTTAACTGAATCTCTGTTTGGAATTTCAGCTGGAGGATGGGGAGTTGCCTGAAGATGCTGATGCAGGGAATGATGTGAAGGCAAAGGATTCAGCTGCTGAAGCTGTGAATGGGACTGCTGCAGTCGGTCAGAGTGATAGGAACGCTTTTAATTCTAACCAAAGCGGGTGGTCTAGAAAAGATAGCAATCAGAGAACTTCGAATATGGTAAATGCAAATCTGCATATGTAAAACCTTCTTGATGATTGTTGGGTTATAAAGCTGTATATCTAATGTAATGCTTGAACCTGTTGTTCATGTAAGGCTTCTGAGATTCCTGCTGCGGAACATGTTCCGAGAGTATTGCCAAAGAATGAGGATCCGAGCTTGGTTAGTAGGAACAAGAGAATGCTGGGTCAGCTTTTGGGTACGCTGGAGGTATGTTAGATTGATTACTTGGTTTTCAACACATTTGTAGATTGTAGTGCTATATTGTATTATAAGCTCAATTTAGTCATTGATTTACTGCAGAATTTAAATTCTCTGTTTTTTGTCACTATGATTATTTCTGCATTTTTATATATTTCTTTTATCCTGAACTGTTCCAGAAATTCAGAAAGGAAGACAAGCAACTCTCAGGAACAGAGGCATTTATGCGAAGATCTAATTCTCTGCAAAGAGTAAGTTCATTTCCATTGTTGTACGAACAGACTTATTATTGAAGAAGTGGGTCCTGAAGATGAAGTAGCTATACCCGCTTGTGTCTTTGAGTGCAATCAGTGTTGTCAAATCGCGATCACGGACCATCGCGGTGACCCAAAAATCCGCTATTTCGGCCGCTATTTAGCGGCGAATAGCACGCTATAGTGGGCAATAGCGGCATCGTGATTAGCCAAAATCCGCTACACTATAGCGGCATAGCACCTTTATAGCCGCTATTTGATAACACTGAGTGCAATACATGCACTTGAAATGAATTCAGTCAATCCACCTTATTTAAGTTTATTATGCAGAATTACGAACTTGATAAATTTATACATTGCCATTTTCTTTATTAATATTAATGTTCTATAAAATCTTTAAAAGACTCAGTGAAACATTTTTGATGAGTGCATTATTTTGGTTTTTTTTTTCAGAAATACTCAGTTGATATGTTCTCCTAGGTAGTAATTTTTAACATGCAATCGGTATAAATTGAAAAATTTGGCGTTTTTTGATAATATGTTAATTAATTACAAGGGCATATAATATATTTCCATCTATTCTTAAGCCAATAATTTGTGTTGATAGCCACTGCATATCAAGTGTTTTCATATACTAATCTGTTTTCTAAGACGATGCATTCTTTTCAAGCTTCTCTTTATTTCTGTGCATACGTGTGAGACAATGTGGCAGGGATATTCCTTTGCCACCCTAGCAGCTCAGTTTTAATTTCCCTGCTAGTATCTATAAAATGAACTTCATGTCCTAATATATGGACATTATATCAATTCTCACCCTACCTGACTAAATTGGCTATGAAAGTTAATGGTTGCATATGATATTCAGATGGCTGGTTGTTGTGAATTGTGATTACACATAAACTTGTTTTTAGGGGGTCAAAAGCTATGTGGAATATCATGTATTGTCATTATAGATTAACTCTAGCACCAATTTGAATGAACATGGTGAAAATTAAGACAATATTAGATCAGGCAATGCTTCTGGCAAAGCCTAATATCTGGTTTGTTATGATGCTTGGTAGTTCTTTGATATTCACCACCACCAAGCACCAAATTATCTTGCACGTTGTCTTCTCTCTCTGACATTCAAAGCTTCATAGTAATCTAAAATACCTTGATACTCTTTTCCTAGGCTGAGCAAAGAGCACGTGAGGAAAGTGAAAGGCTTAGGAAAGAGGAGCGTGAACAGATTGCTGAAAAACGGAGAAGAGATTTGGTTAGCTATCAATTGATAACTATTCTTTGCTCTTTGAAATGAAAGTTTCATTTTAATTCTCATCAATATTTTCTTATATGCATATATTTCCATTTCCATATTTTTGACAGACACTTAGGGCACGTGTATCTGCTAAGACAGAAGAAAAGAAGTTGGAGTTGCTATTTCTTCGGTGGAGTGATCATCATAAAAGACTAAACAATTTTATAAGGTTTGCCCCCTAGAACTGTAAACTTATGAGGCAAGAGTCTTCTCATGACAAGTCTTTTGCTGGCCACTTCAAAAGCTGGATCTCTATTTTATCTGACACCATATCCTGTGATGCTCTGCAGGTTATTTTTAATTTTGGTCCAAAAGTGTCCATATTCACATTTTATTCAGACGAAGATAAGTTTCTGTTCACGTGCATCGTAGTATTAAAACAACTTGATGACTGGAAATTTCCTGCCCATTGCTGGATATTAGGTTGACATGAAAGTTTTTCTTTAATCTTTTTGGGCTAAATCTTTGAATGGATGTGGCATGCATTTTTGCAGGACTAAAGCAGAGCCTCCAATCTACTATTTGCCCAACAAGCCCTTGGATGAGGATGCTATATCAATTGAGAAGCGCAAAGAAGAGGTTGTCAAACTTAGGCATTTCATAGTTTTGGTCTTATATTGATGTTATTTTTTGTTGTAACATGGATGGTTATGAGTGCATTCTCATGGTCAGACTGAATTCAGGATTATTGGCTTTTAAAGTGTATATGTTTTCATGTAATTTCCTTTTCTTCAATCTGCAGGATTTCCTTGCATGGAAGAATGCAAGAAGAGAGGAATTGACTGAGTATCAGAAACAGATCGGGGAGCAATATCTTGCCAATGTTGAAAAGGATTTGGAGAGATGGCAGAATGCAAGGAATGCAAAGAAAGGAAACAATGACCAGAATTTACAGGAAACTATGGACAAAGAGTTGGACACTCACAGGCTCGAGCATGGTCCCAAGAAAAGAAAGATCCCTGACGGAAGCAATAATGAAGACTATGACGATGTGGAAGATATAAACGTCGGGGAGGATGATATGATGGATGATGAATTAGACGATGATTCTGGTAGAAGAATTGATGAAACAATTAAGACGGAAGCAGGTAACACCAGTGCAGATCCTGCAGCTGATGCTGATAATGTGGACCGTAAGTGAACAATTGTTCGATTATTCTATGAGATTGTGTTTTGTAGTTTAGCCCTTGCTATGCTAGCCTTCTGTATTGGAACTTTTGTATTTTATGTATTCTAATGACCTTTCTTTATTGAATCTCTTTGTATGGCTGCCCTTTGTAGAATCATAGCAATGTGCTATGTTTCTTGTGTTTGTGCCCTTAACGAGCAAACTTGGTATTTATCCCATTTCAATTTCCGTGAATTTTTATCTGGAATTTATTTGACTGGTTTAATGATTGAACTGGTTCTGAAGACACTGATGACAAATTAAATAGAACAAAGAAAACATTATTTGTATAATTTCCAATAATGTGCCGACCTGCCAGTGTTGTTTTTTATAACACAGGAAGAAAAAGATAAATCTCCAACCAGCTGCAAACATGGGTAAAGAGAATCCTTGCTTGTAACATGTTAGTGGGCGTTGTCATTTGGTGTATCATCTTCAATCATTTCGTATAGGTTTTGATTCATTCACTTCACTTTTTCTTTCATCTAATTTTCACTTGCTTTCCCTTATTATCTCCTTTTATTTCCTATCATATATCATATCTGTCATTTCTTTCTCATTTGTTTTCCCTTTCTCTCTTGGATGGAAGGGGAAATCAAGTGTGAAGGTATAATTATTTTGTGTATTCTTTTCAATTCGATTCCAAGGCTCCTTCTCACGGAATTTTGAATTAATTGCTTTTGAGAACTAATTCTGCTTATCAATCTTTTGCGGTTCATGATACACTGCTGGAGCTAATCATATACTCCTTTATTCATGCCCTTTTGGGTTGCACTTATATTATTTTCACCAGCCTTTTATAGCTCTTGTTAGTACAAATGCATGAACCCGCGTAGTTGGATCGATATGGAGACATCTTTTTTCTTTAGCTTGTGAGATGAGAAAGAACACCCACCTTTAGTTTAAAAGGCGCCACATTTTTTGTTTGACTTCCACAACTTAATTCTCATTTAATTGGTAGTCTAAACTAAAGACTCTGCATTATGTAAGAAATACTAGGTAAAGTGCTAACAAAATTTCTCTGATTTGCTTCTAGCTATATAATAATGAGATTTTCTCCTCTTATTCATACTTTTTAATCGAGTTTTTAAAAACCTTATTTTCTTTCACATGTCCGCCCCACTTTGTGTGTCATCATCATATTAAAAACATTCCTCTTCCAATCATTAATAGCAGTTCTAATTATCCTGCCCAATCTTTCTCTGATCACCATTTGAAAAAGAAGAGGACCAGAACAACTTGGTAAAAAAATGAACTCTTCTAAGGGTTTTCTTAATTGGAAAGAAAGGTGTGATGTGGTTGGTGCTACTTTTAGAGTCTAGGCTACTTGGCTTTAGTTAAATGTGTCCCAAAGTGACCTACTTGTGAGAACTTTCAGCTAAGTTCAGATATTTGAGAAACGTAAAGATCAAATCTAAGTTGAAATATGCCTAAATTAATGCTAAAGTAGTTTAATGTGGCAAGGTGCGAATCCATGCGTGGAAGTTACAGTGCTACACTAGAAAAATCTATGAATTAATATATTTATCAACGTATTAGAATTTTTATTCTTAAGTAATCAAAGGTTGCAAAACAACCCTTTGTTAAACACAAGAGGTGTTTGTTTATTTGATGAATGAAGTTCTCCAAGTGCAAACTTCGTCTATAATACGAGGTTGAGCTAATCTCATATTAGATAACACATTTGGGTGGTGCTATAGATAGAGACATACTTGATGTATTTACATAACTCTTAATTCCATTGAGTAAAGCCTTTACTTCGTGGTTCTACCAAAAAACTTGCATTGTTAGATAAGTGATCACCACCATTTCTGTCGACCGCATCACTTTGGAGTAAACAGCCATTTTGGTCCTTGGTTGTGTATAGCTGTGACGGAATGGTCCTCAGCTTTTAAAAATGGTCGTTTTTAATCCTTGAATGTGTTGACGTCGGTCAAGTTAGTCCTTTTTTCAATTTTCCGTTGGTCCCTGAGACGGAAAATGTCAAATGTCACGTTTTTTTACACGTTGGCATCCTACGTGGCTCTCCAATGGTTAGAATGAAAGTAAGTAAACACATTCAGGGACCAAAATGACGAATTACTTCAAAAAATCACTTAACCATAATCTTCAACCTCATCTTCCCTTCATCCTCAATCTCACCTTCTTCTTTCATCATTTCCAGAAAACAAACACAAAATCCCCAAATCTTCATCCTCCATCATCTTTTTCCATATTCAACCATTAAACTTTAAAAACCCAAAAAAAGTGTTTCTTCAACTTCATGTTACTCATCTCTTATTCTTCATTTTTGGGTCTTTTTATTCATTATTTTTTTGTTGTCAGTGTTTCTTCAACCCTTACCAATGGACAATGGTGGGATTAGGGTTAGGCACATGCTCCCACTGATCCTCATCTCCCTCGCCGCATTAATCTTCTACACCTTCCACCAATCCTGTCTCCCATCTTCAATCCCAGAATCAAACCCTAATTTCACCCTCCGGAACCCAATTCCAAACCCTACCCCCATTTCCCCCAACAACAATTTCACTTTCACCATCAAACTCCTCGCAGGTTCGTTGATGGGTTTGATTGGAAATTCGGCGAGAAGGTGGTGCATTACAGGACTGAGAACGTGGGGTTGCAGGCACGGTGGTAGGAGGCGTGGTGGCCCGGTTATGATGATGCGCTCCTTCAACAGGTCCTCTTTCTACTTCATTTTTTAGCGAGTGATTTCAGATCTAGTAGTGTGGGCTGATCTGGTTCATGATGTTAGGGTTTCAGAAATTGGAGAAGTGAGAAAGAAGGTAAAGTCAAACAACGAAATTTGTGTTTAATTGGGAGATAGAGTTTATGACATTTTCTGGGTTCCTTAAATTTGGAGAAGTAAAAAGGAAAGGTCGCGCACCCCTAGCTTTAGCTTTAGGGGATGAAGTCAAACAACAAAATTATTCCAAGCTTTTGGGGATGGAAAAATTGAATGAATTTGCAGCAAAATTGAATAAGAAAGTTTTTTTTTCTTGTCTTTGATCTGACTATTTTGTGCCAGTTATTAGCACACGACTTTAAAGTTCATGGCTTTTGACCCCTGTTTGATCTTTTATTTCCCTTTTTTTATGCGAGTCTACTTTAAAAAATCTGTACAAGTGTAATTCAAATTCCGTTGGCATATGTTGTTTGATTTATGTCAATTTAATGGTTAATTCATTTTTTGTTTTATTTTGGGTATGGTTTTTAGTTTGATTCGAACAAGAATTGAGATTATTTTGGGTATGATTTTAGTTTTATGTCAAGATGATGGAGGATGAAGATTTGAGGATTTTGTGTTTGTTTTATGGAAATGATGAAAGAAGAAGGTGAGATTGAGGATGAAGGGAAGATGAGGTTGAAGATTATGGTTAAGTGATTTTTTGAAGTAAACCGTCATTTTGGTCCCTGAATGTGTTTACTTACTTTCATTCTAACCATTGGAGAGCCACGTAGGATGCCAACGTGTAAAAAAACGTGACATTTGGCATTTTCCGTCTCAGGGACCAACGGAAAATTGAAAAAAGGACTAACTTGACCGACGTCAACATATTCAAGGATTAAAAACGACCATTTTTAAAAGCTGAGGACCATTCCGTCACAGCTATACACAACCAAGGACCAAAATGGCTGTTTACTCCATCACTTTGCTTCAAACTGACACCGCCAATTAATAAGAGACGCTTCACTTAATCTTCAGGTCGACCTTACATGAATTTGAAATAATCTCTTTTTTACATTTTGTTTTTTTTAACGTATTTACACCATATACGGTGTACCCCTATTTATCATAACATGCAATAGCTCTTTTTCAACATTTAATATCCGACGTCTCATTTGAAATATCAAGACTAAATTTATAAAAATTTATTACTCAAAATAACATTGATCTTCAAGTTAAAAAGATAGGAAACTGTTCTAATTTAGGTGGGTACCGAAATTTTGCCTTTAATACCACGTACTAGAAAGAAAAAACTGTGGATATTCTTGAGCACCGTTTCAACTTTTAATTACATATTCATTCAAAAGCATTTTCCCTTACCAACTTCAATTCCATTTACACCATCACTTTATAGTAATTATAACTTATAGGTACCCAACAAAATTACTCTAACTTATATGTATACGCAAAAGTTACGGTGAAAACATTTTTAGAACATGCTTTAATTTTTTTAACTTGGAGTATTCACCACTAACCATAGTGACTAATTCATTTGTTAATGGTGTTTGCACGAAGTTGTAAATGATTGATCACAATATGTATTTCACTTCCATAATCGATGATCAAACTACTAATCTCATAATTAAGGAATGAAGTAAGCTAATTCCTAGACTATATCTCAGAGTTACAACATGTGTTAGGGTATTTTAATAAAATGCACTGGATATATATAGACATCACATGTATGTCAAAGATTACATACAGTAACTCATGACTTTACAATATGCAAAATTGCAACTTATGGATTATTTTGAAAATCAATTAGAATTGAGTAAGTACACAAACTTGACGTGGCAGATAACGAATATCCAGAAAAAATAAAATAAAAATCAGTGTGAAAGTAACATGGAAACCAATTATTTTAGTATAATATTTTAATTTTAATTTAATTTACTTTCTGAAACAATAAGTAGTCTCCTTCATCGTCAAAATCACTCTCTGATTTCCACTCTCTCTCTCACTCATAGCTCTGCAAATACACAGTCATTGGAGAGAGGGGAATATGACCACAAGAAGCAACCAGCCACCACAACCCAACGGCGACCGACGGCAAATGCCACCGTCACAACCACCGGCACCAGTAGCCTCAGTTTCTTCAAATGGTTATCACCAGCCTCACCCCCCTTACTACCCGAGAACACCTTCTCGCCCATCATCATCGGCGTCATTGAAAGGCTGCTGCTGCTGCCTCTTCCTTCTACTGTCATTCCTGGCACTTCTTGCTCTGGCGGTGGTGCTCGTCATCATCCTAGCGGTGAAGCCCAAAAAGCCACAGTTCGATCTTCAGTCAGTTGGGGTTCAATATATGAACATCGCCGCCGATAACCCAACCGGCACCACCGCCTCAATCACCCTCACCATCCGCCTCCTCTTCAACGCCGACAACCCCAATAAGGTGGGGATCAGGTACGGCGAGTCCCGGTTCACAATCATGTACCGTGGAATCCCTCTCGGCAAAGCCTCCGTTCCCGGATTCTTCCAGCAAGCTCACAGTACGAAACAAGTTGTCGCCACCATCTCCGTCGATCGTATGAGTTTGCTTCAGGCCGACGCCGCTGATTTGATCAGAGACGCCTCGCTTAACGACCGGGTCGACCTTCGGATATTGGGAGACGTCGGAGCTAAGATCCGGGTCATGAATTTCGATTCTCCTGGTGTTCAGGTACACTCTCTCACTCTCAATCTTCATCATCGTTTTGAAATTAGGTCTTCCAATTTGTGGAATCTGGTATTATTAGGATCTCAACTTTCCCAATTTAGTTTAGTTCACATTTCCAATTTTGCTTACAAAATCACGCTTTGATTATCAATTGCTAATTTTATCGGTTGGGTTTGTTTTTCCTCCGCCACACTCAAAGACTCAGTCGCGTAGAGGCTGAGTCTCTGCGCGACCGAGTCTTTGAGGGTGGCGAATTCCACTCCACTACTCTCTGTCACACTCTGCTTTTTCTTTGCTTCTCTTCTTTGTCTTTCCCTTTTCTTTTCCTAGCTAACGTGCACTGTCTATGAGTAGTAGTACATTTTCTATGTGATAACGTGCGCTGAAGGTTATTTTGTATTTTTACTATATACTACTAGTATTAATACGTCATGATGGAAATTGTTTAATGGAGATACCTTCTTAATTTCACATCTCATGATTTTGAGGTACATTTTTGCAGTTTGTGCTTCAGCACCGTTTCATGACATTCACACTTTTTTTTGGTATAATTTTACTACTCATTGCCACATTTTGTAAATAATTTTTTTGTGTGTTTTAGTTAAATAAAAGATTTTAATCTTTTATAAAATACTATGATAAAAGTATTATTTTATCAATAAGACTAAGTATTAATGGTTAAATTAACAATAGTCATCAAACATATGGTATTTAATACAATTAAAAAATATCCAAAAGATTTATAAATTATAATTTCAAAATATGACACATACATTATGTAAGTATGAGGTGGATTGAATAATTAAATATTAACATGTGGTATTCACTATTCAGGCTTATACCTATGTCAATAAACTTTTGCTAGCAGTAATAAACTCCTAGTTGGTGAAATCGATTTCTGGGCTTTCCTTTTGTTTTCACCATTGATTAATGGTTCCTGCTGACAAGTGCTTTGTTGTCCCGCAATTTTATGCGTTTGTCTGCATACCATGATGGCGAGACATTCCAATAGCCTCATACTGAAAACAAATTCCACCTTGACTTGCGGACACACTGTTTTTTGGGGCATGACAACAGTGAGAAATCCTTAATTTCAAGGTTTTACCTTTAAGTTTTAAATGATACTAGTACGTTGGAATAGGAATTTGGGAC
This sequence comes from Lotus japonicus, assembly GCF_012489685.1. Lineage (NCBI taxonomy): Eukaryota > Viridiplantae > Streptophyta > Magnoliopsida > Fabales > Fabaceae > Lotus > Lotus japonicus. The sequence continues at coordinate 66,920,433 of NC_080046.1, read as the reverse complement.
CCAAACAATGCTGTAGAATTTGGGTGTGTAAAACATAAAAGTTAATAATTGATTGTCTAGGCCCAATTTAGCAAATAAACGAATGGTTAGAGATAACAATACTAGGTCCCACTATAGTTGAAGATGAACCAGGTTGCTTGATGGGTACCACAAGTCCAAAACATGTTTAGAAACTAGTTCAAAAATTATGATAAAGCTAAAATTATGTTGGTTGGAAATAAAAGCAAAGGAAAATTGTTTTTGTCCACTATATGATTTTTGAATGAGATTCCAAACTACACTATACTTTGCACATTTTCATATGTACCCCTCATCTAAGCTATAAAATTCAAGGTAGAATAGACCAAAAACAAAGTTTGCAAATGTCAAACGCTACTGCCATGTTGTTTTTACTTTTTAGGCCAATAAAAGTCTTCAGCATGTGACTCCTGATTGTGGGGCACATGGGATTGAATTGGGAGTGGGATCACCTTTCTGTTTCCATATCTGCTAGTGTGAAACTTTCACCTTTGCAAGCAATGAAACTGCGTTTTGGTGCCCTTTCAATCACTCCAACTTCCTATGTTTGGCCAAAAGATTAACGATGTTGCATTATTCAACTGTACAGGTCTCTGTGGATTGTGCTATAGTGATCAGTCCAAGAAAGCAATCTCTCACTTACAAGCAGTGTGGATTCGATGGCTTGAGTGTCTAATGAGGGAAAAACTCTTACTATCATTTGTCAATCAATGTCCTTGTTTTTCACTCAATTTCTCACTTGCCTCTCATAATTTGGATGGGAGTTTTAGAGTTAATTTTAGAAATGGCTATCAAAGGAGTCACAAAAAATTGTTAAACTCCTAAGTCAGGGAACAAGGTTTTAGACAAGATATCAACTTAGGCTATTAAACATTTTCTCCAAAAATTTTGTAGAAATTATGAATTGATTACTTCACTTGGAAGAAAAAAGAAATTGTGGAACAAAGTGCAAACTGTAAAGTGAATCCAATGAGTGGATGAGGTATCTAAAGGGCTTTTGTTAGTTCTCTCTCATTTCCTCTTCCTCACTCTCCTCCAACCTCCACCCCTCCCCCTTTTTTCAACTTTCTTTTTTCCTTAAGCTTTTCTGCTTTTGAAAAATGTATAAGAAATTTTGCCAATTTGATTATTGAAATTTGATGTAAGATCTGTCATGGAAGCCACTTCTATCATTCTTTTATGGCTCTAAAATTTAAAGTTGAATAGAATAGCCCTTTTGAACAAAGAAAATAATTGTCGGGTTTCTTCACATTACATGTTCAGTCATTATACAAGGCAAGTGGTGTTTCCAATTTATAATGTACTACAATATGCCTATCAAAAAAAAATGTACTACAGTATTATTTTGCAATTTGCACAATTATTGCTATAGTTGTGACAACTTAAAAAAACAATAATGATTATTTAAAACAAGCATACTACTAAACACCAATGGGCATACGTAGATCGAAACAATCGGCAGAGTATCTTAAAAAGGATAAAAAACATTTTATGACGGTTTGAGAGTGTAGTCAAAACTGCCACAAAATTTGCATGTTGATTACGCGAATGTTTAAAACCACCGCTAAATATTTAAATTTATGTAACGACCGTAAGGCAGCAACCAACCATTCCCCCTCACCACTGGTCCTTTTTTGCATCCATCTCCTCCTATAACGACCCCCACCTCCATCTGGGTTTCACTGAGTGCAAACCCATCATAGCCCCTAATCACTTATATTGTAACTCGACTCTATTGATGGCCCTTGAATGGTTGTTTCTGGTGGAGCACTATTTCATGCTCTATCACACCCCACTAAAGTAGCGCTTTGATTTTATCTTCTTTTTATATGAACTTATGAAGGGAAAAGCCCTCGAGTTATATAAGTGGATGTTTCACAACTCTCAACTCTCTACATGGTCTGAAATTACTAGGAGTTTGTGTGGTAGAGGGTTGCATGCTTAATGGGCTTCTATAACTACATCCTTTATGGGCCTCGAGTTACTAGGCCAAATATAATTAGTTAATATTATTTCTATGTTTATTTCTAGTTTGTTATTTAGATCATGTTCTAGAGTATTCTACTTTTTATGATGGTGCCACATGTAAGGTCACCTTTCATCCCTTAGAGTAGATAGTTAGTATAAGTTGTATGGTTTCCATTATGAAATATTAACAAGAAAATTGACAAAGTTTTATTTTATCTTCTTTTCTTTAGTTTTCTTTTGGTTTTCTTCCTTTGATTTTACTTGGTAGAGTTTCTCTCTACCAATTTGGTGCTTTCATTATCGATCTCTTTCCTCCATTACATCAATGGTGCTCAGCTATGATCTGTTATCATCCATCCTTGCAGCACAACAAGATCCCAGATCCATTTTCTACGCCCATTCTTCACCTTCCTACCCTGCCATTAATGGTGGATTTTCAAGACCAATATGTGCAGATCCTTGGTTCCTGGATGAAGTATCATACCAGCACACCCAGCCACCTACAATCCCACCACAACCTCCTCCCACTCATTTTGCCCAACAGATTCCATGTTCACCACCCACCTCTTCACCCACGTTGAAACTCATCAAGTTCTCTGGATCGGCTCCAAATTTTTGGCTGCTAAACACAGAGTTGTATTTCCTACAGCACCCATGGCCACTGGAAACTCGCTTTGATTTTATTGCCCTGCATCTAGAGGGATTTGCCTTGACATGGTTCCAACTGTGGCGCCACCAACTTGATTCATGGGACAAATTCCGAGAAGTGTTCAAATTTCAGTTTATCACATGCAAATTTGAGCAAAATGGAGCCAGCAGATCTGGGAAATCTTCTTCAGTGTCCAACACATTACAACCCATGACAGCTCAGGCAGTGGAATCCAATGCTACACCAATGGCGAAGCCTCAGTTTAGCACTACCAGATCTTTGTTTGAGGCTGATACAACGATGGGTCACAAAGACAACCTTGAGAAAGTTGCGAACCAGAGAGGTGATTTAGGCAATGAGCCTACACTGGTGAAGAGCTCTGTTTCCACATCTGTGCATAGTCAACCAACCCAAGCTCTTACCTCCACTGTGGATCAGGATTCAATGGCAGTACCAGTGACTGATCCCAATACCTCATCTGGAGACAAATATGAGGAGACTTCATATGTGGACCATGACGACCCAAGGTGTGAGCACATTACGGCAGAGGAAAAGTATTCCCTGACTACACTTTCTATTGGTCACCATGTGTTTGACAAAATGCATGAGAAGAAGTTTAGGCATAACAATGTTGATGCTTATTTTGGGAAACGTTTTCTAATTGAATTACATGGAATTGTTATCACACCCTTTGATCCTGGAACTGTTCATTTACTTCCAACTTTGGGCAATGGTCACGTAGCTTCATTTGCTATTGAAGACCCAAAGTTGAGTTACCTACATCCTATTAAATTGCCCTCTATCACTCAGCCTGCTAAAGTTTTTCTCCAAATCAATCTTGGCTGGCTTGGTAGGCATTCACACTGCTTGGATTATTGGTTTATTACCGGTGTCCACACTCAGACTTCTACTAAGCATCTCATGTCAAATTGTTTCATCACAGACTTGGTCCCTTGTTCAATTTTTTCTAAAAATGGCATTGGTTCTAAGACTACACCCCAACTGTTTGATAAAATGCATGAGAGAAAACTATTTGACATAATGCATGAGTTGGAAGATAAAGAGAAACAAGTTGACTCTACTTATGCTCTTGACTCTCTTTTATTTAAGTTCTTGGCTAAACCTGGCTTGTTCATAATTTCTTTTGACCCGGGAATTTGTACTCACACTCTTAAGCTAGCATATGGGGCCTTAAATACATGTGTTGCTGGAGATTTCACATTAAATCACCTAGTGTTTGAGGAGTTGCTTGAGAAAGAGTTGGTGCAGAAAAATAATGAGGCTCAATTTGAAAAGCAAGTACATGATTATGATTACTATGACCCTGGACTTGTTGCTGTACATTCTATGTTGCCTTATGGTTACTCTTCAAATGGTGATAAGGGAGTATCATCTAGTTGTCAAGGATCTAGTATTCCTCACGCCATTCTTGGCTGGTTTTTCGATTCATGCGTTTGGCCTACACTATCTGTCAATGGCCTTTCTGATGAACTCCTTGCTGCTATGTTCACATCAGCTCAATTGGGTCATTCGTTTGATGCTGATTCAAGGCCTCAGACACTTGAATTTTTGGAGCTCACGTCTGATCAGATTGCCGCTAGAAGACATGCGCTACATGAATTTTATCCTCAATTATTTGACCCTGGAATCATAAACCTGGAACATTTGTGCCAAGTTGTTTTTCAATTATTAGCTGCATATCCACAGAGGCTACCACTTGGGGAACAAAGAAAAGATGAGATGAAGAGGTCTTTTAGAGAGGAATGGTTCATTATGGAAGTCCAACATCTCAATTTCAATCACGGCCAGTTTCCAGTGCAAGCTGCAAAAGCACATCCCACTCCTACGCCGGTGTCTTCACAAGAAATACTCAAATTCTATCTGTTTCAACCCTTATTGTGGAGAGATCTGACCCATGCATTTGTAGCCTTGCTGGAGCAAGTCAAGTGGATAGTACTCAATATATCAAATGTTGAGGTTGATTTGGCTATGTTTACTGGATCAAATGCAAGCACCATTACACAGTCTACTGTTACTTATGTGGGTCTTGCAACGTTGAGCTTGTTTGGACAATTCAACCCATATTCAATGATCCATTGCCTTCCCCACCTTTATTTCTGGATCATGGATTATTATTCTGATGGGTCAACACATGTATGGGTTCTCCAACACAGCTTGCTAGTGTGGCATTGGGTCAACAAATGTATGGTCTTTATGTGGCAATGTCACTCTACTGGTGTTAGCTTTATATGGCATAACATTGTTGTGGACAAGACCATTAGAGCACCTTTGGCAATAGGACGTGGCATTGGGACTTGTTTCTCTGAAATGGAATTAGACAATACATATTTAGTTTGTTCCATGTCAGAGTTCACTTCACAGACTCTGTACTCCTTTCATGGGCTTTGGCATAGCACTACACTTCTTGAGTGGATTCTTATTATTGCTTGGATAGTCTATTTCTCATCCTTGAGGACAAGGATGTTTTCAAGGGGATGGTAATGGTAGAGGGTTGCATGCTTAATGGGCTTCTATAACTACATCCTTTATGGGCCTCGAGTTACTAGGCCAAATATAATTAGTTAATATTATTTCTATGTTTATTTCTAGTTTGTTATTTAGATCATGTTCTAGAGTATTCTACTTTTTATGATGGTGCCACATGTAAGGTCACCTTTCATCCCTTAGAGTAGATAGTTAGTATAAGTTGTATGGTTTCCATTATGAAATATTAACAAGAAAATTGACAAAGTTTTATTTTATCTTCTTTTCTTTAGTTTTCTTTTGGTTTTCTTCCTTTGATTTTACTTGGTAGAGTTTCTCTCTACCAATTTGGTGCTTTCATTATCGATCTCTTTCCTCCATTACATCAATGGTGCTCAGCTATGATGTGTTATCATCCATCCTTGCAGCACAACAAGATCCCAGATCCATTTTCTACGCCCATTCTTCACCTTCCTACCCTGCCATTAATGGTGGATTTTCAAGACCAATATGTGCAGATCCTTGGTTCCTGGATGAAGTATCATACCAGCACACCCAGCCACCTACAATCCCACCACAACCTCCTCCCACTCATTTTGCCCAACAGATTCCATGTTCACCACCCACCTCTTCACCCACGTTGAAACTCATCAAGTTCTCTGGATCGGCTCCAAATTTACACACCCTAATCTATTTCTTAAAGGGGTATGTATATAAAATTATAAAATTATAAATAGTAAAAAGTGTGCAAAGATAAGATACAATCCTCAGTGATGGGTTGCATTACAATGCAACTGGGCTTACTACCGATCTTATATGGGCTGACTCATGGGCCTTACACTTTCTTGGGTTCTCAGTTTGAGCAAGGTAAAAACGACGTCGTTAGCGTAGATGATACTCTAGTTATACAGAAGAGTAGAAACCGTTCTCACTAGGAGTTGGAGAAGGTGGAACCAGTTGTGGTTTTCTCCTCCGTCGTCGTCGTCGAATCAAGGTATGGGTATGACTTCGCCAATGCCGTGTTAGGTTTCCCATTCCTAACTTGTACCGTGTTATTCATTGTTCGATTCATATTTACAGGGTTCAGGGATAGCGAATTTTGAGAGTGATGGATTTGTCGACGGTGACGGCGGCGTTGGCATCGAAATCGTACGACAAGGTTGCTGATATCTGCGATAATCTCATGCTTCAGGTACCTATCTATTTCACTTCACTTATCTCTCTCTCTTTGTTACTGCTTCTTCCTTTCCTTAGGGTTGTTTTTTGTTATTCTCATGGCTTCGCTTAACCCTTTACTCACTCAATCACTCAGGTTGCAACAGATGGCATTGGTTACCATGACGACTGGCCCTACGCCATTCATCTTCTCTCTCACTTTTATGTGAATGACATGTATTTTCCTCTCTATTTAATTCAATTACTCATGTTTTTGGTTCTTGGGGGGTTATATTACTTGTCAAATTACACTAATTTGTTGTTTGACTGGCATATTTGTCATGAAATAATCTCTGATTTACAATTTGCAATTTGTTTAAATCAATTTTGAAGTGCTGGGGTTGGTTGTGTCCTGCGAATTTATTTAGTTTCTGTTTTTAGAGTTGTCATGTTTGTTTGATGTTGTGATATTGCTTGCAGCAATAGCGCTCGTTTTCTTTGGAAATCAATACCTTCCTCAATCAAAGAAAACAAGCCTGAAGTCACTGCTGTGTGGAGGATTGGCCAGAAGCTTTGGTTGCGTGACTATGCTGGAGTGCATGAGGCAATTCGCGGCTTTGACTGGAGCCAGGAACTCCAAGGATTTGTTGCTGCTTTCTCAGGCAAGCTTTTTTAATATTCTTTGCCTTCCCGGTTTAGCATAGTTACATAAGTTATGATGAAATTCTTGCATGTTTGTTTTAGTTAAGGCTTGAATCTACTCACTTTATCTTCAATTTGAAAATCTTCTTAACAATCTAACTAGATAGATATCAATTCAGTTTATTTGTTGGACTAAAGCAGTGAAGCTGTTAACATAGATTTCTACTTGATCAAAATGTTGCCCTTACTTTCATTTATAACCTATTACACGTTACCTTTTACATTGTTAGACTATATGTTGTTCTGAAACTAAGTTGGCCATTCTGTGTGGGTGAATCATTAACGCGTGGATGTGTTATTCATTTATTCTATATTGTTGGTTATATGCAGTTTTAGATGTACAACGTAAAGAAAGCTACATGTGGCCTTAGTATGTTTGCTATGAATATGAATGTTACCTTTTGGCTAATTTTAGAATGAGTTTGATGAAAACAAATTGTATTGTAGTTTACACTTGGAGGATTAGGGATTAAACACCTTTTAAGATTTGACTTCCCTTTCCCTTTAAGTTTATTGCCTTTGGATTGCTTTCCTAGATAGTTTGAGATCACAAGTATTTTGCATCTATATTTTTTCCAAAGATGTTTAGTACAGTTTTGATATTAATACTAGTAAGCTTTTTCCAGAACTTTACACAAAGGAGATGTTTCAGCTGCTCCTCTCTGCCTATTCTACAATAAGCATTGCAGATGCTGCTTTATTTTTGGGAATGAATGAGGATGATGCTACAAGTTGTAAGTAATTTTATGTTCATCTTTGATTGAAACATTGCATATCTATTTCTGATTTATTGTCTCTTGGTCCAGACACATGTAATTGGTTGACATTATTGAATTTTAACATTAAACAACATGCACAAGCAATCCATGTTTTTTGTTTTATGTGGCCAGCAATTACATAAATTGCGAATACATGAATTCAGACTAATTATCTCGTGCTATATCTAAAAACAAGCATTATTTCTGCATGAATATATGAAACATATTTATCTAATCCCTAGCACCTGTCCTTTCTTGAGAACCCTCAGGCAGTTTGGGTTGAATAAACTCCTTTGAATCTTGCCCTTAAATAGTTCCTATGAAAGGCGGACTCAGATACTTTTTATGACTGTTTAGTAATAGAGGTCCAACTCTCCATCTTCTCCCTTTTGCTACTGACTGAATATTGGCTGCATGTAACTAAAAGCCTTATCTTGTATACACTGTATGGCACGTCGATAACACTTCACGATGATATGCTTTGTTAATAGGATAGCCAATAAAAGTACCTTCTAAGGTTGACCAGGCTCCATGTTGTTATTGTAGTTTTAAAAATTTGGACAGGACTGGTTGGTTCAACCAAAAAACTGGTGAACTACATAGGTGTCTAGTCTCGTCAACCCAAAAGACTGGTTGATTATAAACCCAAAAGACCGGTTGATTATAAACCCAAAAGACTGGTTGATTATAAAATCAGTGAACCTCAATAAAGAGATAATTTAATCAGTCCATAATTAGGGAAAACTGGATAAAATCTAGTGGTAAAAAAGCGTCTTGGACTAGCCAGATTTGTATTTTTTTAATTTAAACAAAATATATAAAGATTTAATGTCAAGTAACAAAGACCGATATATATGGAATCATGGATTGTTGTCATCTGTCTTCATATTGTATTTGTTTAGCTCAATTTAGCTTAATTTCTGAACATTTTGTGATAGTTCATTACATGATGTTATATAATATTAAATGAATATATATCTAACTATCCCGATTCAATCATATTTTAACCTAACCTTAAACCAGTGTCTTATCCAGTTCAATGACCGGTTTAACTTTTTAAGCACTTGCAACCAGGGTTAAAGTTATGTAGATATAGTTAAAAGTCTTCTGTTTTAGTGTTATGCATGCTAGATATTTATTATTATAGTTTCTCAATATAATCTGTACCTCATAACTGTTTTACATTTATATTGTTTGAGACTGCCTGTGGTGGTTTTGTTTGGGTTTAGAATTGAATAGAATTGGTATTTGGTTTTTCATACACAGCACTGGCTTAATTTGAGAATAACTTCCTTGAAAACAGACTGATTAAAGGAGAAAAGAATGGGAGTGGGAACCAAAGAGGGAGGAATGAAAAGAAGGAAAATATTAGAACTTCCTTGTCATAATCAAATATTGCCAATTTAAACTTGATTGTGTCAATTTGGTTATCATAAGCAACGAAGCTATATATAATGTTGCAACTTCCACTTGCGTAGTCTTGTTTTTGCTGGCTTTTGAAATATTTCCGTGAGGATTACATTATATCATAACTATATACTGCTCCCTCTACATGTTATCATTGTTGACATTTTCGGTTGTATAATTGCAGATGTACAACAGCAAGGTTGGACTGTGGACTCTGCGTCCCGGATGCTTACGGTGAAGAAGCAACCTGTCGTGACAGAGCAGAAACTAGATCCTAGTAAATTGCAGCGATTGACAGAATATGTCTTCCATCTCGAGCATTGAAGCTTTCAATCTTGTGAAGGAATTGAACGATTTATTTTCTGAAGTCTTCCTTTTGAGTCTGATAAATCTTACTTTTTATGTTCTTCAAAGTGCATGGAAGTGTGTACATTCTGTTTCATAATTTTGGATTATGTGAAATTCGCCTAATTAGCTCATAGCCTCAGTAGTTACTGAACATGCCACTCTCTTGTAATAGTGGAACAGATAACTTTTATATTTGCTTATTATACCTGCTTTTGAGAAATAAGTGTCTGTATATTCTGATTTGTGCTGAATATTTAGTCATTAGAGCTAATCTTTTAATTGTAGCACAATGCCAATAATTAATATGCATTAACACTGTAGTTGGATTAGGATTCCTGCTTCCCAGTGCATTATCAATAGGAAATGGAACCTGTTATCGAGTTGAATCTAAGAAACAACTCCACTTCAGTTTCTTCTTACACTAATACCGTTCTTGATTAGAACAACGCCAAACTTACCTTAGGTAAATGATCATCACAAGCTTGTAATCTGTAAACCGATATATATATATATATATATATATATATATATTATAAACTAGATTGCATCTACAAATTAGGAGCCTCTAACTCACATTTAACTTTATTCTTTGTTCTATTCAGAACTCAGATTGGGGGGTTTCTTACCGAGAATGTCATAAAGTTAGAAAAGATCCATGGTTAAAAAATTAATTTTCCATAACCGACCTTAGCTTTCCTGTTCTCAATTTACGATGGGCGGTGTAAGAAAAATTTATTCGTTACTGGGAATCATGCTTTAATATATGCAGTATTCAGAATCATATGCAATGCTTCTGGAAATTTCTGAGTAACCAAAAAAGCTTGAAACCATGCTAAAGTCACTAAGATCATCATATATACATACTTATAAACACACTGATCAGGAACTTGAAATCTCTAATATGAAGTTAGCTTCTAACACAAGTCAAGATGTTCATCTTACTTTCCTCACTTTAGATGGAGGCTCATGGAAAACTACAGGCTCTGTAACTAGATATAAATCTCTGATGTAGCGATACCTCTTGTTTCTCCTTTTCAAGCATTCATCTTCTTCTATATCTGCCAACACATCCTCAATCACATCACTGGATGATGGTGATAGTGATGGTGGTGATTCATCATGATCATCATCAACGTTGCTTTGTTGTGGCTTCCACTGCACGCTGGAGCTGTTGTCGTCGGAGTAGGCGGTGGTAGAACCTGTTGTGATGCTGTTGCTGAGTTGTATGAGGTTTCTCGCAGCCTCAATCTCCGTTTGAGAGAACAAGGATTTTTTGTTTTCGCGTCGTCGTGCCATGGTTGAAGAAGACAGAAAGAAACAGAGAAGAACGAGGTAATTTTATAGGGTTTGTAATTGTAACTGTCATATATACATACGTGTTCCCTTTACTTATCTCTTTCTTTTTTTCTTTTCTATTTTTATTTTTTTTACATTTAAAGTAGTATTTATTTATTTGCTAATTTTGGTTTAGGGTGGTTTTTATTATTTTGATATCATTCATTTATATCTCCGTCACCGTCATGCTTTTCTATATTTAAGCCACACGCTAACGTGTTGGGTGCTAAAACATGATTCACCAAGCTATCTTAGCTTGCTTATCCTTCATTGATAAGGTTTTGACTTACTATAGCAGCAATTTTCTTAAATTGAAGGTTAAAATTAGGACTTAATTTTTTGGTAGTAAAAAATAAGCTTAATACAAAATTAAAATTAATCAAATTTCAAATTTTTTACAACAAAATTATCCTATTATCTATATTTATTTGTTTTTTTTTTATGCATAGGAAAGAAGTTCTAATATATTTATGAATTTCTTTTCAAAAAAAAATAGTGAATTTATTATATTTAGCTTCATGAAAAACATATATAGATAATAATATTGTATCCGGTTAAATTATATATTATTTGTTTTAATTGTGGAAATTTTTCATTGAAAAGGAATGTCCTTTTACCTATTTTTTATAAGATTCCTTTTCTCTTTAATAGCTTTTTTTCCTTTTTTTCTTCTTAAAATAAACTAATGTTAAGAAAGCCGGTTTTTTTTATTAAGTGAATTGCATTAACATAAGATAAGAACTTTTCCGATGTATCGAAAAAAAGAGAAGAACATGAGACTAATACGTACATCACGATAGATAAGAGACTTATGATTCGGATGGACCTTCTTAGTCCAAATAAATTTTTAAAAAGAAAAAACTTTCTTAGCCAACTATATATAGCACTATTTGTTCAAAAAAATCACAGCATTATTGCCACTTTTACACATAAAAGAAATCTCAACAAAATCAAAATTACAAACAAAACCATTTTTATTGATATAAAAGGAAATGGTATTGAAATTATAGAATCGTATAGGTCCTTTTCTAGTAATTTGAATCCAAAATAAGTTTTACTAATATTAAGTTTTCGTGCTAGACAAGGCATTTGATAACAATTTCTATCCAAGTATAAAAAAAATATACACCCTCAACTAATCATATTTTAAATCAAATTTTAAAAGATTTACAATTTTGTTAAAGAATTTAATATATATATATATATATATATATATATATATACAAAATTTGTAAAGAGTTCTATACATGTATTCAATCATATATTTTTGATAGGTTAAAAAAAATCATATATTTTTCTTTTTCTAATTTAAATACTTCTAAATTTAATTACAATCTTGATAAATTAATAAATTTTAATTAGATAAAAACTTTTCTACCGTGTCAATACATAATAATTAAACTCAAAATCTTGTAAAAAAAAACAAACTCAAAATCCAATTACTGAATAGTATTATTAGTATTTTACAACTGGATTTCAAAAAGAATGAAGCATTTTTCTTATCACTATCAAGAATGTTACATGGCGTCTCTTCTTTTAGCATAGATTATTCACGATTAGTAGTGACTAATTTCTCTTGCCGCAAGTGATCACACTAATTGATAAATGGTTGGCAATGCAATGCGTTCTATTTCCATAGGTGAGGCCAGCCTCCGTCCTCATGAACAAAAGAACGGGTGAACTAACCACTACAATAAATATGGTGCTTCAAGGACACCGATTACTGTACAAAAGTGGAGTTTTATTGTATTCAATATAATCAATGAATTAAAAATTATCGGAAGAGTAAAAATTATAGTTTTAATAAAAAGAAGTCTATTTGGATATTTCGATTTACTTTACGAATTTTTTTTTACCAAAAAAATCATTACGAGTTTTTTTATTGAGACGAGTAAGGTTTGCAATTTCATGCCTCTTTCTATGTTCTTCTCCCATTGTACACTTTGAGAAGCTTTCCTTCGTAGAGAACAACCTTTTGCACATCAGCCACAACTATTTTTTTCTTCACTTTTGAAAGCACTAAGAATGTTACCAAATATTCTCAATTCTTAAAGTTGGCCAAAATGGTCTTTAAAAGCAAGTAGAAATCACAGTCATATACTTTTTCCTTTGTCATTCTTTCTACACTCATGAGAAAGAAAGTAAGGAAAAGCAGAAAAGCATGAGATAGGATGAGATACAATGGAGAAAAAAAAATGTTTAGAAATAGTTGCAAATATTTGAAATAGGAATAAAAGGAATTTTGAATTAATCATATGAGGTAGGGCAGGTCATGATGTGACACATGCAAATTATGCTACACCAGATATTGAAATAGAGCAAATTGTGGACAATAACTATGCACATGTAAATGAAAATGCAGACAGGGATTATCCAATATAAGATATACCAACAAATCAAAGTTTCTGGATTTTGCAATGATTCTAATTACAAGTAATTAACAACTATTGTCAACTATTTCTATTTGCTAGACTCTGAAATTTCAAACAACTTGAATGTTACAGCAAAAAAGATGAAAGCAATTCAATCTGTACCCTTTTTCAGCAATTGAATGATGAACAGTCAATCCAATTTTATTAGTACCAATTAAGCAAGCTCATCAAGTTGCATAGCAATGCATGTAATCTTCCAATTCAATTCCAACGTCATGATCATGATGATTCTCACACTTTCTCAAGCCTTCCATCTCGCTCTCTATCGAAGTAACCCTGCCTTCCTCCAAGCCCGCAGGAGTCGGGGCCGCCGCATCGGAATATCCCTCCGGCGACAAAGATATTGCCGAATCTGGAATGCTCGGAGCCCAAACCACCGGCGTCACTGCAGGGGAATCGCCAACCGTCCAATCAGCTTCAGGCTCCGGAGAAGCATCATTAACCACTCCAATTTCCGGTGCCGGAGGATGAAAACCCCTCCGGATTCCGAAATTGAACGGAATCGGACCAAGATTCTCCGGCGACGACACAGGCCCGAATCTTGGAGAGAAATACAGAGTACCAGCAGGGGAAGGCACCGGCACCGGCAGAGACGCCGCCGAGAGAGGATTCTCAGATCGAAGGCTGAGGCTTCCTGCGAGACCGTGAACGGCGACGTGCCGACCGTAAAAGAGGCCGGGGACAGCAACATCGACTCCGGCGACAGCGATGCTATACGAGGAACGGCGGCGCGTGAGATGGAGCCGGCGATTGGGTAGGAGAGTGGGAAAAGTGTAGCCGTTGGGAAGGCGGCGGAGCTCGGCGAGGGAGAGGCGGCGAGGAACGACGTGGAAGCGGAGAGTTTCAGTGTAAGACGACGCCGTTTGAGAAATGTCGAGGGCGAAGAGGGAAGCATCGGTGGGAGCGAAGAAGGTGAAGGAGTTGGTGTCGTTTGAAAGAAGGTGGAATTGGAGATCAGAGGTGACGATTGCGTTGCAGAAGAGGTCGTACCCTGTGGCTCGTAGGGTGTCAAGCATGGAATCAAACTCTCTGATCGGTATGCACGTGACGGTGACGACGGCGTTAGAAACCGCCAGCACCACCGTTAACATCCACACGGCGTGGAAAATCCCGCACCTCATTTCAAGAAAGAACTCCAAGATGGTGGTTGGTTGGTTAGTCGTTTTGGCGGTAAGTAAATTCGTAAATGCTCCTTCCTACACACTTTTACTTTTCCTGCTTTTATATTGCGAAATTGACACTCTTCTTCTTTCTATTTTGGGCTTGACTTAATGGGCTTTGAGTTTTAGGGCTTTGTGAAGTGTTTCAGGATGAGAGATGATAACCCAACAATATTAATGGTGTGGTAAAATATGAAGCCCCTTGATGCTTGTCTTGGCGAGAGGAAAAGTTGATGAAGAAAATTTCGAAATCAAGTGATTTGAAAATGGGGTGAAAAGGGATTTTTTTAACCATAAATTTGGCTAAAAGATCATTGAAAAATGTCATGCTTAACGCGACGACTTATGGTCAAAAGAAAATTTACACAAAATATGAGGATTTTAAAGTTAGTGTTCGTCTCAAAATGAAATCGGGTATACAATAAAACAAAGGAACTCATAGTTTGAAGATTCCGTAATCCAATGATTGATTATAAGCATTACAAAGCGCTACAAGGATCGATCAACACTCTTGATAAGTTTTTTTTTTTGTTTTTTGACATAACACTCTTGATAAGTTAAAAGTGAATTATCTCATAAACTCTAGAGAACACCATTCTCTTACAAAGAGTTTCTCCCTTTTACAAGTCAATAAGCTCAATATCAAAATCTGATTTCGAAAAGCTTGTGTGTGCCTTTTTATAGACAACACCTTACAAGTTTGCTTAGACTTGACTAAACTGAAATTCCTTGCGATTAAACTCAAATTAGCTTACTGAATCAGACAACCTCTAATAAAAAGTTTTACATTATCCATAAATAAAAGTTAAACTCATTAGAAAATAGAACTATGCATTAATAGAACTGAACTTTATGCAATTGAATTGAACTTTAACATCATGTATATAAATGGTGAAATAATAACAACAAAAATACCTGGAGAGAGATTCAAGCTTCACCTACAATACTCCTCTATACACAATTAAAAAAAATTAAGAAAATTTGACCAATTTTTTTTTGTAGGAAACAGGTACTTGACAATTTGTGACGTGTTGT
Organism: Lotus japonicus; assembly: GCF_012489685.1. Taxonomy (NCBI): domain Eukaryota; kingdom Viridiplantae; phylum Streptophyta; class Magnoliopsida; order Fabales; family Fabaceae; genus Lotus; species Lotus japonicus. The sequence goes on along the minus strand of NC_080046.1, from coordinate 66,904,982 downwards.
GTCGGCTGGGGACGGCAAACGGAAAACGGGGCAATGAAAGTAGTGACGCAACACAATAAAACGAAGCATCACCTTTTTCTGTTGCTGCACAGCAACTACAGTTTCTTCTCCAATACTTTATCTTCTTGTCTCTTAATGACTATGACCTCCAAATAATTAATGAATATTGACTGATGAGTGTTTTAAGAATTTTTTTTCATCGGAATGTTTAAGAAGAATGCTACTTTAAAGACATTTAAAGTATTGTAATAAAAAAATAAAATAATTTAATTAAAAAGTCATGTTTTAAGAATGCTACTTTTTTTTTCACCAAGTTTAAGTAGCCCAACAATAATATATACACACCTTCTTTTTTATACAATTCATTTTCATATATTTTTATTTTTATCTCTCCTCTTATTTAGGGTTGGCAATGGGCTCCGTGGGTGCGGGTGTGGTCATTCCCACACCCGAACCCGAACTTAACACCTAAACCCAAACTCAAACTCATACCCAATATGGGTGCAAAAATTAAACCAAAATCCAAAACCCGATGTGAGTACCGAACCCGCAAAAAACTCAAATACCTGATCCGGAAACAACATGAACATAATCATCATTTTTCCAATAAAAAGGAAAAATTATAGTTCATGAATATAAGCTGATAAAAAACATAATTCATGGATTTATAAACATCTCAATTCTAAATGTCTAATTAAACTTCATTCTTCAATATTCTTCTAATTAAACTTTTCGGTCGAAGTTTTCAACAAATAACAACAACCACAAATAATATAACAAAATAAAAAAACAACCACAAATTCAGGTTTGGGGTTGGGTTTGGGTGCAAGTTTAATCAATCTCACACCTAAACCCAAAAAAATCGGGTTTCGCCCGAAATTTCGGGTTAAGTTCGGATAGGACCCCGTTTGTTTGAGTTTTCTTGCCATCTCTACTCTTATTATCTATAACATCTTATATTTTATCTCTCCTATTTTTTCTTTTCTTTCTATCTCTCTCCTCCTTTTACCTCATTTTGAGGTGTGAACAAATAATTATTCTTAAGTAACCTAATATACTCTATTTTTATTCACTAATCTAAAACAAAATGAAATTGCGAAAGGAAAGGTTATACTTAATGAGAACATGATTTCAAAAAAAAAAAAGAGAACACATTGATGATTTGTTTGCATATGCCGACTCTCTTGTTACAAGAATGATTCGACCAAAAAAATAAAAAAAAATGATTTATTAAGGCTACCGAACTTGTCAAGAATTCAACAATAATCAATAACTTGTTGGATTGGAATCTTCCATGCTGTCCATGATCCATGTTTTCTTCTTTGAGCTTTTGTGAAAAGTTACTAGGTGGTCCCACTAAGTATATTAATGAACTTTTTCTTGAGAGTACATTTTGATTGTTGGTGAAATAAGTAACTATCCCTAGCAAGTGGCAAACTGGCAATATTAGAATCAGTGATTTTCAGATGTAAAAAAAATCCGTACACTGCTCCAATTCTGCTTCACATTAGCAAATTTCATTATTCCCATAATAAACTTTATTTTTTTTTCTTTCATTAAGTAACAAAAATATCCTCACATATTTTAATATCTATTTCTTAAAACTATTCTTCATTAAATTTATTAACAGTATATATTTTGTATTTTAGCATTGTATCATAATATTATTATGAAATAAAATGAGAATATTTTCAATTAAGTGGTCTTGAGGCTTTTGATAAGAGAGAAATTAATCAAGACTTTGGTAATAACTTTTTACTTTCATACATTTGTCCCAATACATTTTATTTAAGAAATTAAGGGTGATTGCATTTTTTATTTTATTTTCTATCTATATCCAAATTAGGCTTGATGCAGGTTGGATACTTGTGTTTCAGATTGTACTAATGTGGTGGAGGTCCTCCACAACCGTGTTAATGTAGACACTTCTTGGGTAAAGGACACCATTAGCAGACTCAAAGTGATAATCAATTGAAATTGGTATATGTCCATGTTGCAGATATGTTGGTCCGGCAAGCCTCTAGATATGAATCTCCTCAATGTATGTGGAGACTTCCACCCTCTAGCTTGATAGCATCTCTATGTGAAGATGGTGTGGGGTAATTTGCTGTTTTTTCTATTTCCTCGTGTAAACAAAAAAAAAGGCTTCATGTGAATAAATGAGTTGTTGGTTTGAGTGGTACATGTTTGATGTAAACGTTCCAACTCGAACAAGATTGTCTCTAATTCTATGTACTTTATGGACACTGCCCAAAATTCAAAACCCAAATTAAAATTATTCATGCTTTGTGAAATACTTTAGTTAGGTTAGTTATATTGGTCTTAACAACTCTTGAAAGAAACCTATGAAAAAATTAATAGGGTAGAATATTATATTATATTTTACAAAATGACATAGACTATATAAACAAAAGAAACAGGGTAGTTGTGGTCGGAGGAGAGAAAGAGAAGAGAAGGGAGATTGAGTGTGTGTTGTTTGTCGTCATGGCGTCGTCGAAGGTGGATCTGGAACAACACTGTTCTCTTTCAGTTTCAGGTGACGAGATTTGGGAAGACATCGTTGGTGCCACTGATCAACACATCACGCTCGAGGATTTCTTAACCAAGTCTGTCCCTGTCGACACAGATGACGCCACCACCCACAACAAGAACGAAATGTATCTTCCTCAATCGGCCAACGGGCATGAATCAGCCAAGAAATTAGTCCCACATGGAAGGGGAAAGAGGAGGGTTGTGGAGGAACAGCCACTTGATAAGGCCACTCTTCAGAAACAGAGGAGGATGATCAAGAACAGAGAATCTGCTGCTAGGTCCAGAGAACGCAAGCAGGTACGGTACCTAATTCAATTTAATTGATCCTTTTCACTCTCTCTAAATTAATTTGATCCATGGTGTTAATTTCATTCACAGGCTTACACACTTGAGCTAGAGGCTCTGGTTACTCATCTGGAGGAAGAGAATGCACAATTGTTGAGGGAAGAGGTATGTAATTGGGATGTGGATGAAATATTTGTTGAAGGAATGTTCTTTCTTTTTCATAGGTCGTCCATGACCGGCCCTGTATATTTGGTTTACATTAAATAAATTATAGTTGACCAAAAACATATTATATGCTTTTTAAATATTCATCTTTAACTGTTAATTAATCGTGATTAACTCTTAATTATCTTTAATTTGCATGCAGGCTGATAAGAACAGACTGAGGTTTAAGCAGGTGAGTAGCAATTCTGCTAACTTTCTGGTTCAATCTAGCTGATAAGTGAATTGGCATAACTCTTGTATTTGACCTGATTTAACTGAAATTTCATGCAATAGTATTCTTTCAGTGAATAAGTAGAATTCTATTTGTTGTTTTTATAATAATGAACTCATTGGTAACCAGAAGCTCAGGTTGATATTAAGAATGAAAAGTATATGAAATTTCAGCTAAATCAAGTTTCCAGGTATTAGTATGAGAAAAAATAGCTAACTTTATCATCTACATAAAAACTTCAATTAGATTTGGGTAAAAGTAGAAGTTTCATGTGGTTAGCTTCCATTCAACATTATGATTACATATTTAATCCCTATATTTCCTCTTTTTTGGGATGAACTGCCCTCAAATGACATAATTCCTTGTTTTTCGAGTTTTAATGACCATTCATTTGAAAATCATCCTACAAACAACTAATTCTAAAACTAAAATCAATTCTAAGTAAAAGCTTATGAGAATAGCTTCTAAGTCATATAATTGCTTCTGAAAAAGTTAAGCTGCTCTAAACATGCTACCACTCTCCTTGTTGTGATTTTGGTCTTTGAACTTTAAATATATAGCAGACTAGTTCACTATTTCTTATTGATTTCTGATAACAATTCAATCTCTTTCTCTCTTTTCTGAATTTCTTTCTGCAGCTGATGGAGTGCCTCATTCCAGTTGTGGAGAAGCGTAAACCAAGACAAATGCTTAGGAGGGTGAATTCAGTGCAATGGTGAATTGGTGATGTTGATCTGTTTGTCTAATTTTTATGTCCTGGTGTAGATACCGATCAAATGGAGCTAGATAGTATTAGTTATTACAGAAGAAAAAAAAAATTGAGAAGAGGTTTAGAAGCTGATTTTACATACATGTAGCTTTGCTGGTTATTGTCTTGGAATTGTATAGGGGAAATAGCAGCAGTCACATAATTCAACTAATTTGATTCGTGCTGAAGTTCACTATTGATCATCCATTGCTTGTGGGAAAACTAATTTAGTTCTGAAGTTGAAATGAAAATGTGTGTGCGTGTTAATTAAGTCAATGTTTCTGTTGGTTTGGTTCACTATTAATCCACATGTTCCTGTTGGTTTGGTTCACTATTAATCCACATGTTTAGGCTATAAGAATTCAGAAGTGTTGCTGCCTATTTATGAATTTGGAGTAGGTATGCATCACAGTCTCTCACATTGACATTATATAATACAATTTTGATATATTAACACCATATTTCATCTTTTATCTCATTTCCACAAAAAAATTATCTTCTTATCCCTAATCATTTTCTCGAGCTTCATCATATTATTCATTTCACTCTCTTCTCTTCATATCTATCTCTACGTGTGAGTGTGTTACACGTGTGTAGATATAATTTTTCTATAAGTAAGAGAAGAGTAAGAAAAGAAAAACAGAAGACACAACAAAAATGAGTGGAACTAGTGGTAACATAGAATTTGAGATATTACACAGAAAATGCATCAAACCCTCCACACCCACACTATCACACTTGAAAACCTTCAAACTCTCACTGCTTGACCAGCTTTCACCTGACATCCATGGCAACATCACCTTCTTCTTCAACAATTCTCATTCTCATTCTCAATTCTCCACCAACTCCCAACTCCTTCAAACCTCCCTCTCCCAAACTCTCACCCTTTTCTACCCTCTCGCCGGACGCCTCCACCACCCTGCCACCGCCATCAACTGCAACGACCACGGTGCCTTCTTTATCGAAGCTCAAACCACCACCACCCTCTCCGACCTCCTCACCAACCCCCATTTCAACACCCTTGAATCCCTCATCCCCTCCACCGATGAAGAAACCGTCGCAATGTCCAACGGCTCCATGCTCCTTATCCGCTTCACCTTGTTCGGTTGCGGCGGCACCGCCGTCTCCATATCCCTCACCCACAAGATAGCCGATTTCTCCGCCCTCATCACGCTACTCAAAACCTGGACCGCCGTGTGCGGCGGAGCCACCGAGCTACCTGCCCCTGAACTCACCGCCGGCGCCGTCTTATTCCCTCAGAGGGAGATTCCGGGCATGTCAGCCTCCGTGATCACCGTCGCCGGGAAATTCGCCGCGAGAAGGTTCATTTTCAACGCATCCAAGGTTGACGAGCTGAAAAATAGAGTCAAAGTCGCACTCCAAAGCGCCGTCGTTGGAGGCGGTGCTGCTTTTCACGCGTCGAGGGTGGAGGTGGTGCTCGCGCTCATTTGGAGGTGTGCTCTGTTAGCAGCTTCCTGCTCCTCCAAAACGGTGTCATCGTTCAGGCCTTCTGCTCTGTTCCAGGCAGTGAACCTCCGTCCCCGGATGGAGCCGGCGGTTTCCGACACCGCTGTGGGGAACTTCGTGTGGCCGTTCGCGGTGACGGTGGAGGAGGAGAGTCACTTGGAGTTGCATGAGATGGTGTGGAGAATGAGGGAAGCTATGAAGGAGTTTCTTGAGACCAAGGCAGGGAGGTTCAGAGAGGAAGGTGGTTTTGAAGTGGTGATGGAGTGTCTGAAAGAGAGGGCTCTGCTTTTGAATAGGAACAACAAGGACATTGTTGTTTATAAGTGTACCAGTTGGTGTAAGTTTCCTCTGCTTGGACTAGATTTTGGGTGGGGGAAACCTGTGTGGAGTTGCAGTGTGAATAATTTGGTGAGTAACACCATTGCATTGATGGATACCAAGGATGGTGGAGTTGAAGCTTGTGTCACACTGAGTGAGGAAGAGATGGACTTATTTCAACAAGATGAGCACCTGCTACAATATGCTCTGCTTAATCCTGGTGTTATAATCTGATTAGAGAATGGATGATTAGATATTAATCACCTAAGCTAAGATCATGTTGTTTGTTATGATTTGATATTCTTGATCAATCTGATGTAATTATGAATGTAATATACATATTTTCATATCTTAGTTTAAGGTTACTACATACAATGCTGAGATTATGAATGTTGTTAGAGCAGCAACGAGCAAACAGTCAAGAGTAGAGAGAAACACACGAAAGTTTGTTCACGCAGTTCAGTCAAATTGCCTATGTCTGCGACTATAGAGCAGCTATAGTTCTGTTTATTGATTCTCTTTTGAATATAATAATTAGGTTACAATATTACAAGCTTATATAGGGATACTAATGATCCGGATTACAATAATACTCCTAATGACACTTCGCGGGTCACATTAACTTGTACACGGACCGCGATCCATTGCCCATGTGACACCACCTGTGAGCCATACTCAACAAATGTTTTCCACAAAGTTGATTTAAATTGAAGTGTATGTAGCATTTTATGAATTTCATAATACTTGTTAATTTCAATCAAGTAACCGAAATATTTTATCTACATAACTTGTCAAACTCTCCCAAGAAATATGGCAAAGTTACCTCTTGGTTCAATAATTCAGGCTTAGGCCCATACTTTGATTGATTGATTAATTAATTCAAACAATACATGATTCATACACTAGCTAGGTCAAACATAAGAAAAAAAATGTATTAATGGGTAACGTGCATGAAAAATACATAGTCTTTCTTCATTACTCTTTTCCAACTTCTTCATCCTCAATCTTTTCCACACCAAAGAACCAAGCATGACTCATAGACCTCTCCTAGCTTTGTAGTTACCATGGCCACCAAATTCTTCCAAGTCTGCTGCCTGAAAATGAAGAGAAGCAAGGTACCCAATAACTCTTAACATTACGTGTTTCAGGGAGTGTTGTTATAATTTCCTTTTTCGAATCATTTTGGCATCATACTACCCAATTTATCTGGCTTAATGCCTTCTAGGCTAGGTTGCCTTTAATTTAAGCTAGGTTGTAACAATAACAGTGTATCTAAAACCTAACTTACATTAAAGGCAACTAGTCTAGAAGACATTAAGTCAAATAAATTGGATAGTATGATACCAAAATGATTCGAAAAAGAAAATTACAACAACAATCTTTGAAACACGTGATGTTAAGAGCTATTGGGTAATTAAAAACCACAAATATGTTTCTTTTGAGCGTCTTCAACTTCCTCCAAATGTGTCTTCTGAGCGTCTTCAACTTCCTACAAATGCATGTCAAGGAGATAATAAAAACCACAAATATGCATACAAGCATAAACAAAATCCATTGAACACCATTGCTCCCATAATAACTACAATGGATTTGATCCCTTCCACACTTTCCCTGACTGTATCATTTAGTGAATGAAGTTTTTCTTAGATGCTCTGCATCATAATAAATACGAGAAGCAAGGACAAGATGAATATTGTTACCCTCAAAAAAGGACAATTCTCCACCACTCACGGAGTTAAATGTATTGACATTGGAGCCCACAGTGATAATTAGATAGCCATAATCCACAGCAAATTCTTCAATGTCTCATTCAAGTTATTGTTCGTATTAGATCGGCAATAAAATTTCGTATTTGCTGCATCAATCTTGACGCATTCTGCTTCATATTGAATTGTATATCCACTTTTTTCTGCTCAGATATAAAAAAAAAAGAGAGGAACTAATTATAACCATAATCACCATAATCTAGTGTACCACTAGTAACTGTTGGCAAGGGGCCCAAACGGACCAGGCCCAAGAGGAGAACAAAAAAGCCGTCTAGATACACAAATATTACAATTAATCAATTAATATGTAGCATTGGGCCATTCACTACTGGGCCACTTAGTTGCAGTATCTATTTCCCTAAAAAGCCTCTATGGGTTTCACTAGTAGCACTACAATATATTGTAATTGAATTTCAGAATCAAGGTAACAAAGTTATTCAAATCTATCTTTTTATTTCTTTCCTTGAGCATTCCTCTCCTTGAGCATTCCTCTGGTTGTCCATCTTATCTTGCAGCTTTGATCAATTTATGCTTTGTTGATGCTCAGACGATGTGGCATGTTCGACTTTCTTTCACCGTGTCGTCTGCCCTTGTAGCTTTGACTCTTCTCCTTGCGGGTTAAGCTGTCTTCTTGCGTTGCTTCTCTAGACGGTATAGCATGAAGGGTATAAGTGCGATTTCTTGAAATACATTTCACAAGATATATTTAGTCAATTTACTTATATTCTTGAAAATTGTTATAATTCAAAACATGATAGACGATGTGTGCAGCGTTTGAACTTAACAAGCGTCATGTGTTGGCTTCGAGTTTTTTAACGTCTAATGAGTACGAAGAGTTTTTCCGTCCATAGTAATCCTATTTGGTTTGAAATTAGGAAACCAATTTGCCCCTGCAACGCAAAATTCATGGATCCGCCATTACCCACTGTCACCTCAAACCCAACTCAAACATCAACATTCAACACCCTTGTTGTAACAATTATCATTGAAGCCATTGTGTCACATGTGCTTCTCTGGAGAGCGTAGAGTCCATAATGGAAAAGCAGACTCAACGAATGAAGACAAATCAAGAAAATGATTTTTTTATTTGTAAATATGAGTTCAAAGGAGGAGCATCATTTTGTAAAACGACGACACAAAGTAAGTCGAATCAGGCGAGTTGCAAGTTTTAATGGTGCGACAAAGAAGAAGGAGGAGGAGGAGGAGGAGGTAGTCAAATGGGGGAGGGAGTCGGTTGCGTGATAACAATATGGTACAAAGATTTTTTATGAATGTTATTAGTAGTCTTTGGTGACAAAACGAAATAAGACATAGTTGAAAGATAGAAAATAAAAGTTGCACCACTAGCCGAACGAAATGTAACTAGTTGTATCAATCCAAATTTATATATGTGATTTTGGAAGTGCACTGCATACTAAAATGTGTGAATGATGAAACGAAAAGTGGAATGGCCGACACGACAACATTAATAGCAAACCATCACCTGCGAGAAAGAGAAATTGGTTGACGATAATTTATGCTCTTTTGGGCTCTCTCTCTCTCTCTGGGGAATTGAGTTTGGTGCCCCACCCCTTAGGCTTTGCACCCCACTCTATTAAATACGGAATTTAAAGTTCCGTATCAATACGGAAAATAAAATTCCGTATCTGTTTTAGTATATAATGAGTGGTTGAAAATGTGACACGCATGCTTAAATACAGTACGGAATTTTAAGTTCCGTATTCAATAGGGAGAATACGGAATTTTAAATTCCGTATTTGATAAAGTGGGGTGCCAAGCCCCATAGGTGGGGTGCCAAACCCAACTCCCCTCTCTCTGCCACTCTCAACCAACCACCGATCATGCTGGACCCAAAAAAACAAAAACTCCATTATTCTTAATTTTTAATTGAAAACTACTATGCTATTGCTATTGCTATTGCTATGTTGTGTTTGTTTTCATTCGATTTGATTCCCCTTTTGTATCAATCGCCGAGGTGGGGTTTTGCTTCCTTTTTCTGTGGGGTTTTGCTTCTTCAACTTCCTTCCATTCAAATGAAATGATCATTTGGGGCATATTTACCACTACTGTCTCTGCTTATCACTACATATGTTTCGGAAATTCGGATTGTTTGCGGGTCTGAATCAAACCAAAAGGCTGCTTGATGTCCAGCAACCAAATCACCACTTGCCAATGCTCGATGCTGTTCATGAAGTTGCAATTTACATTCATAGATTTCATAATCTCGACCTTTTTGAACAAGGGTCAGCTTTAATTAATTTCTACTCAATGAATTCATTTACCTTTTTTGTTATTCTTTTTCTTCTGATGTTTCATTCTTATTCCTGTTCGGCAGATGGTACAGGATCAAGGTTACCATGAGATGGGAGGACAGTGATACTGATGATTCTTATCCCGGGATTCCTGCTAGAGTTGTTCAGTATGAAGGTGAAGTACATTCACACAAATGTAGTTTCATGCTTTAGAGTTTATGTCAGTGTATTCAACCCCATTAGCATAGACTGGGATATGTTCTCAAAATGCCTACTATTTAGAACTTGGAACTGCTGTACTAGCATGTTTGATATGCTATTGCTGAGTAGTAATTACTTTCTTTTTCGCTGTTACTTTGCTGACTTACTTAATACTTGTGTTCTACAATGAGTAAAATCTTTGAATACATATTTTTCTTTGAGCTGCAGCTCCTGAAGTGGGTGCTGACAATTTATGTAGAGTTTGGATCATTGATGATACGGACAACAGTTTTTCAACACCTCCATTCCGTATAAGATATGCCAGGCAGGATGTATTTCTTTGTATCATGGTCTCTTTCTATCTGTCTTTTGGTGGAGATGAGGTCAGTCTCTCTCTGATGTTTGTATAACCTATAGGCTATAATTTATGTGTGCAATTGCGGATGTTCTTTTTGCTTTAACAATAAATTAACAAGGTCTAGACTGAGTACCCAAAAATGTTAGACACAAGATTATCATGAGCGAGACAAATCTGAGGCGGCATAATTTTGAAGTATACTGTATTGTGTGGCCAACAAAACAAGGTCCCTGAAAATGACCATACTTACTGAAGAAAAGAACTAGAAATTCTCTGGTTCCACACAGCCCAATGGAAACTTCAATAACAAATTGTGACAAAGAACTACAGTAAAAAAAATATGGAGACCGGGATCTTGGCGAAGATCGCAGAATTACATGTTCGTCAGAAGCTAACAAGCCTTAATGTAATTATTATATTATGAATGTGTAAAAAAATAATGCATTGGCTAATTATTCGTGACGTTCTCTCCAAAGTGGCTGATCCAAGGGTGTATACATAATACAGGCGACCTAACATCAAATTTTGATTATTGACCTTAATATCTATTTGACAATGCTCCCTTTTTCCTGTCCCTAATAAGTTTATGGCAGAAGCAATAAGCTGTATATGTTACAAAAGGAAACCTTTCCGTCAGAACTAATTATCTCATGCTGTAAAAAATGGAAGCCATATAATTCTCTGCTACATTGAGTTGTAGGGGAGTGAGCATATTTTCAAGGGCGTCTCTTTGCCCTTATGTTTATTACTAGATATGACTGTCTTTGTGGGGTCATGTTTTATTAAGGGGATTTCTTCCATTGATATGCAAATTAATTGTTCAACTTTATTGCACTCTTAAGCCATTTGAGATTGTTGTTTTCTTTTCATTTCATTTGAGGAGGATCCTTATCCTCCTTTTGGTTGTACCTTCTGATACAAACCAATGTAACAGTGTATGGAAATAACAGGAATTAAGAAGGAATGAGTGATTTGATTAACTGGAAAAATGGATACAAGAGAATAGTAGCTGATGCTACTCCAGAGCTGAGCTCCTATAGAGAAGGCAAGTCCTCTCTATTCTATTACAACATAGCTAATTCTCAGATACCCTCTAAAGGCTAACAGAAATACCCCTTTATACACCCCATCCCCTGATTCCCGTAACAAACTTCCTAGAGCATCTTTCCCTCTTTCTGCCAGCTCACCTCCCTTCTAGGCTCTTCCTTTCTTTCTCCTTCTTTCATACACGCGCCACACTCTGGGCTTAGGATCAGGATTAATGCTTTCAGCCCATAATTGATTTTGGGGTCTATCAATGCCACCCTCTTCAAGCACAACCTTGTCCTCAAGGTTGAAAGTGGGAAATTGGTTCAAAAGACTTTGGGCCTCTTCCCAAGTAGCTTCATCCGCAGACTTTCCTTGCCACTGGATTAGGTACTGCTGTATGGTTTCTCCTTGCTGACTGATAGCACGGGTAGCTAGGACTTTCGCTGGTTCCACGGGCAGCACACATTCTCCATCTAAGCTACTAGGTAATTCTGGCTCAGCAAGATAATTTCCTATGGCTTTCTTAAGCAAGGAAATATGAAACACGGGATGGATTCGAGAGGTTGCTGGCAGGTCAAGTTTGTATGCCACAGCTCCAATGCGTTCCTTGACCTCAAAAGGACCAAAGTAACGTGCTGCCAACTTGGGATTGATCCTCCTTGCGACTGATTGTTGCCGATGAGGACGAAGCTTAACAAAGACCCATTCTCCTACTGCAATTTGTTTATCCTGTCTCCTTTTGTCAGCCTGGGACTTCATGCGACTCTGAGCACGAATCAAATGAGCTTTGAGCTGGCGGAGAGCTTCATCTCTGTCTTGCAGCTCTTGTGCTACTGCCTCAACCTTGGTGTCCCCATTGGTGAAACGTAAAATAGAAGGAGGCTCCCGGCCATATACCACAGTAAACGGTGTGACTCCAATAGAGGCATGGAAAGTAGTATTGTACCAATACTCAGCCCATGATAACCACAGAATCCAAGAGCGGGGCTGGTCTGCTATGAAACATCTCAAATAAGTTTCAAGGCAGCGGTTGATGACTTCTGTTTGTCCATCCGTCTCGGGATGGTAAGCAGTACTCATGGCTAATTGAGTGCCTTGTAATTTAAATAATTCCCTCCAGAAATTGCTCACAAAAACAGGATCACGATCACTGACGATTGATCGAGGAATTCCGTGGAGACGAACTACTTCTTTCGCAAAGGCTTCCGCTACTGTGCGTGCGGTGTAGGGATGTTTGAGAGGAATGAAGTGAGCATACTTCGAAAGTCGATCAACAACCACGAACACAGTATCTATGCCCTTGACCTTAGGCAGCCCATTAACAAAGTCCATTGACACATCGTCCCAAATTCGATCGGGTACAGGCAAAGGTTGGAGTAGTCCTCCTGGGGAAGCAGCGACATATTTCTGACGCTGACAAGTATCGCATTCTTGCACAAATTTTTGGACGGAATTTTTCATACCAATCCAATACAGGTTGGCTGCAATTCTGCGATAAGTTCGGTAGAAACCAGAATGGCCTCCTTGAGGAGTAGCATGAAACTCTAGTAGCAGTTTTGGTATGAGAGAAGAAGAAGCAGAGATGACCAAACGTTCTTGATAATAAAGAATACCTCGATCATACGAAAAACCAGGTTTACTGTTTGGATCGTTCTGCAGGCTTGTAATTATGCTGGCAAGTTTCTGGTCCTGATGAACCTCTTGCACCAAAACCTGTCCTTCATCCCAAAGTGGATAAGATGTTAATTTCTGCAATTCCCCTTCCTCAAAACTTCTGGACAAAGCGTCTGCACCTTTATTTGTGATGCCAGGCTTATATACTATGTCAAACTGATATCCCAGAAGCTTGGCTGCCCAGTTTTGTTGGTCAACAGTTGTGATACGCTGGTGCAACAATTGCCTGAGACTTCGCTGATCCGTAGAAACTGTGAAATGCCTTCCTAGAAGGTAAGGTCGCCAATGTTGAATGGCTAGCACAATTGCCATCAACTCTTTCTCATAAGCGGATTTAGCAAGGTTGCGTTCGCTGAGAGCTTTGCTGAAAAACGCTACAGGTCTCTTGTTCTGGAGTAAAATGGCTCCCACTCCCCGTCCCGACGCATCACACTCAATCATGAATGGTTGAGAAAAATCTGGTAAGATGAGTACAGGGGCGGTGGTCATGCGTTTTTTAAGGACCTCAAAAGCTTCTTGTGCTTTTGCATTCCAAGCAAAACCATCCTTCTTTGTGAGGTCAGTGAGAGGACGAGCTATTTTTCCATAATCACGCACAAACTTGCGATAATAACCAGTGATTCCCAAGAATCCACGCACTCCCTTGACACTTGTAGGCGTTGGCCAGTTAGTTATACTCTGTATCTTGGCAGGATCCATGGCTACTCCCTCTTGAGAAACGACATGCCCCAAGTATTCTACTGAGAGTTGAGCGAAAGAGCACTTTTTTTGGTTTGCTACCAGTTGATGTTTCCTTAAAGTCTCCAAAACCTTGGCTAAATGACTCAAATGTGATTCCCAGTCCACACTGTAGACCAGAATATCATCAAAAAAAACGAGTACATAGTGGCGGAGCATGCTTCGGAAGACTTCATTCATTAATGCCTGGAAGGTTGAAGGGGCATTCATCAGCCCAAACGGCATTACCAGACACTCGTAGTGGCCTTCATGCGTGCGGAAAGCCGTCTTATGAACATCTTCCTCTTTCACCAAGACTTGATGATACCCAGATTTCAAATCCAACTTAGAGAAATAACGAGCCGCGTGTAATTCATCCAGCAATTCCTCAATTACCGGTATCGGAAATTTATCAGGAACGGTTGCTTTATTCAACTCTCGATAATCGACGCACATTCTCCACGATCCATCTTTCTTTTTGACAAGGATCACAGGGCTGGAGAAAGCACTCTGGCTGTGCCTAATTATCCCAGATTGCAACATTTCTCTGACTTGCTTCTCAATCTCATCTTTGTGATGGTGAGAGTAACGATAAGGCCTCACGTTTACCGGTCCTTGCCCTGCTGCTAAAGTGATCTGGTGATCCCTTTGTCGTTTCGGTGGTAACCCAGCTGGTGCTGCAAACACATCTTCATATCGGCATAGAAGTGCTGCTAATTGATGTTCCTGCTCATCAGTCAACTTTGATGGTTCTTCTGGCTTGGGCTTGGTGGCCTTCGAGCTTAACAAGGTAGCCAAAGAGCACTCAGCTTGACCCCAATGATCTTGTCCCAACACACTTTGCAACGCACCTTGGTGATTCTGTGTATAATCCTTTCCTTGTAGTGAAACCCATTTTCCATTCTCTTGGAACTTCATTGTTTGCTTTCCCCAGTGCACTTTCATCTCACCAAGAGAGGCCAGCCACGCTATCCCCAATACCAGGTCAAGCTCTCCTAGATCGAACAAATATGTGTCCAATGCAGTAGTGTAATCATCAATTCTCACCTCTAAACCCTTGCAAATACCAGTTGCAATAGCCTTGTGACCATCTCCCATACGTATCCGCAGTTCTGGCGTGGGTTGAGTCTCCCACCCCATCGCCTCTACCACTCGTCTGGACACAAAATTGTGGGTTGCCCCACTATCCACTAAGATCACGACTGGAACTCCATAGATTGAACCAAGAAGTTTCATAGTGTGGGTTTGAATTGGCTCTGTACCCATCACCATGATACTGCAAGCCCCATCGACTTGTGATTCCTCAGTTTCTTTCTCCGCTTCAATCTCTTCTCCGCCTTCTTCCGATTCATCGAGCACCATGATTTTGAGCTGCCTGTCAGGACACTGGTGTAGAGGGTGGTACTTCCCTCCATACTTAAAGCACAAACCCTTTTGCCTACGGTCTAGCAACTCCTGGTAAGGAAGATGACGGACACCGCGATCGCGGGGTGGAGTTCTAGGATTGTTCATCTTGTCATCTCGTCGTTCCCCTTTCTCTTCGCGATTTTTTATCATAACCCAGCCCTGATTCGATTGACCCGGTGACCCGGAACCCGCGGGTAATTGGTGGGTCGGGCGATTGTAAGGACCCGATCCAGAGCCCGATCGCGTGAAACCCCCTTTTGACCCGGTCCAAGTGCGTCCTGGGCCGTGGAGCTCCGTTTCCACAGCTCGTGCCAAAGGAATCAATCGGGAACGAGGCAAATGCACCAAGGTTCTCAGGCTGCGTATTCTTGCTCGTATGTCTTCTCGAAGACCATGGATGAAATATCCGAAGAATTGCTCGTCTGGAAGGTTGGACGTTTGTGACAACAAACGCTCGAATTCGAGCACATACTCGTCGACGGTACCCTTTTGCTGCAGATCGGAAAGTTGTTCGAAGACGTCTCCCCTGCTTGCAGAGCCATACCTCTCAAGCAACTCATTCGTGAGTTTCTCCCAGGTGAGACTTGGATCCAGATGCAAAAGAGAGTTGAAATAGTGGATGGTTGAACCCTCCATACACAGGTGTGCGAGGTTAACCTTAACCTCTGGACTTGTTCCCATAACGTGAAAATAGACTTCTGCTCGTGCGATCCACCCAGCTGGGTCGTCGCCATTGAAGAGTGGAAGCTCTACTTTCTTTGCGCTCTTCCGAAACTCATCCAGCAACCCACTGTCCAGCTTAGTCCATCCGGAAACACCAGAAGGATTTCCTCCCTCAGCCCCTGTTTTGATCGGAGATTCGTTGTCACGAATCGGAGATTCGTTGTTACGAAGACTCCCCGCATCGTCTTTCTCCTGTGGCTGCTTGGACATGTTCAAGGTCAGCAAATCAAGCAACTGAGCCTGATTCACCTCCGCTCGCTCTTGCATAGTCACTAACGTGGTTCTCAGGGATGCGACTTCTTGTTCGAGTGCTGCAACTTTCGCCTCCATCTTCCTCGGTGGCATGCGTAGTGGTGTTGTATCGATCTCCTTTCACTGGTAACCTCCTCGATAGAATCCGGCAGGTCGGACCAATTTGATACAAACCAATGTAACAGTGTATGGAAATAACAGGAATTAAGAAGGAATGAGTGATTTGATTAACTGGAAAAATGGATACAAGAGAATAGTAGCTGATGCTACTCCAGAGCTGAGCTCCTATAGAGAAGGCAAGTCCTCTCTATTCTATTACAACATAGCTAATTCTCAGATACCCTCTAAAGGCTAACAGAAATACCCCTTTATACACCCCATCCCCTGATTCCCGTAACAAACTTCCTAGAGCATCTTTCCCTCTTTCTGCCAGCTCACCTCCCTTCTAGGCTCTTCCTTTCTTTCTCCTTCTTTCATACACGCGCCACACTCTGGGCTTAGGATCAGGATTAATGCTTTCAGCCCATAATTGATTTTGGGGTCTATCACCTTCTCTCTTATGCCACTGGTTGCTTGTATCTACCCAGAAATTATAACCTTTTTTCCTCTAGGTCATAAATAGCTTTCATAATGGTTATTCTTATTCACAGGGTAAAGCTGTAATCTTGAAGTTTGAGCTCTTGCGCACTTCGACACCGGATATTGGGTTAGTTAATGATGCTCATTCCCCTGTATTTAAACAAGTTAAACTTTAATGCGGGGATATTGATTGAACTGGAATTAATGATTACTATTGTTATTATTATTATTATTAGAAGTTGTGACTTCTGAAACTATATATATTATTGTACAGGCCTGAGTTACAAAGTTCACTGGATGCATGTGCAGCTTCAGTTCATGAGTATAGGATCCCTCCTAAAGCTCTTCTGGGATTACATTCATATTGTCCTGTCTATTTTGATTCTTTCCATGCTGTCGTTGTTGATACAAGTATTCATATCAGTCTACTAAAGCCTGGTTATCACACACCACGACCGAAGGTATCAAGGTTTGTCAGAATTCATGTTTTTATGGTTCAAATAGATGCCCCAGTTACCATTCCATTGCCATAACTAATGTCTGTTTCATCTATCTTGTGTTGATTTAGTTATACCAGTGATTCTTGGGCTTCTGAAGGAAAAGCTTATGAAGACAATGTTGAGTCAAACAAGGTACACCATAATACAGTAAATCTTTTTATAACTTCATAAAGATGCTTCTTGTTTCATGAAGGAGTTTGAGTTGATATTTATGATTTATGTTACACACATACACTACAGAAATATATTTATATACATATAAATATATATTCTTGATTTAAATTATCTTTATATTTGCTTACACTGTGTCATATTCTTTGAAATCAGGCCATGTTCATCAAAGCATTGATATCTGCCCATGATATCCTGCTTGAGGACCTGAGAAGAATAAGCAAAGGAATTAACCAAGCTATTGATTTGACTGGAATTACTTTTAAACCAGCTGTTACCAAATCACCCAATGATACTTCACCAGCACATGCGAAAATTATTGATGATGAAGCACCACTTCAACTGTCTAACAGCATGCAAGTCAGTGCTGAGGTCCTTAATTCTGGCCTCATTAATGTTTCATTATCTGTTCTTTCTTCTTGATGTTTTGAACTTATTGCTCATCTAATACTCTCTTCTTGCCTTCAACAGAAAGCTGAACATTATATCAATCATATTTCTAAGGATTCCTTTCAACCATTACCTTGGGATGATATATTAAACACTTTCCAGTCTGTTGGGAATCAGCTCTTATATCTCTGGAATACATTTCTAAAATTCCACAGGTATGTTTAAATTTATTTTTGGAGTTATTACATGTCACCAAATTATTATATGAATTTGGATAATGCAGAAGTGCTTATAACCCTCTTTTTAATAAATTCACTCTACATTGTCTTTGGATCCAATATGATCATTATGCCGTCTTGAAAAGGCTTTTCTGTGTTTATTTTTGCATGATTTATTTAGGCAAGCATGAGCCTGGCCTACTGGCTTAGTGGGATTTAGCTTACTCTGAATAAGGCTGGTCTTTGGTAAACATTTGTTGTTGCTTGTTAGCATCTACTAGTAACATGAAAGCATTGAAAAAAAGTTATTAACTCATGAGAAAATCACTCAGTTTAGTGTCTTTGAGCCTAATACTAAGCATCCTCCTAGCTTATAACATGGTTTTTTCTCTTCCTTTTTAATCTTTTCAACTCATCCAGGGAAAATAAAACAAAGATCATGGACTTTCTACAAAACTCATGGGCTAACGATCGAAGAACTGAATGGTCAATATGGATGGTGTACTCCAAGGTTGAGATGCCTCATCAGTACATGAGTAATGGAGTTGAGAGGACATCATTGTACCGAAGCATGCATGGAAGATCATCAAGTACGACAAGGAGATTAATTAATGATGTAAGCATCTATTATACGCTATATGTGACTTGCAAACTTCATAAATTGCCTGCTGATTTGGAATGAATCATTATATACGATATTTACATGGACTATTTAATGAATTCTTAAAATCTATTCTCTCTTTTTTTCTTTCAGCCTGTTCAGACTGCAATAATGCGAGCTGAACTTCATAGGCGTGGTATAGCGCAAATGAGGGTAAGTCATTATTTACATGAGATGTTAATAATCATGAATTTTTCCTTTTCCTGCTGATTGGAATTTATGACATCTGAATTCCATGCAGATCAACAATCGTTCACTTCAAGACATGTATATATTTGGAGATCCTTTGCGGGTTCCTATCATTATTGTAGAACGCTTGGAAAATATGTACCGATCTGCCAGCGTGAATTCATACCTCATTCCTTCAGAGGAGAAAGCAATACACATTGTGGAAAATGGATCTAGAGCCATAAAGATGTCTGAGAATAGCCCTCAACGAAATGAGCATGTTTTGAGAGTAGTTGTTTTTGTTCATGGGTTTGAGGCATGCTTCATATTCTTGCACTTGGTTTTATCTCTATTATTTCTTTCATCTTTTCTTCCCTCATTTCTTGTTACTTTGTCACCTTCTGTTTTTTGGTAACAAATACTACTTAAATTTCAAAACAGAAGCTGCAATTCTTGAAAATCTAAACACTGTTTTGCACTTTCTTACATTCGAATATATATGAAATCAATCTCTGGTTCCCATAATTCATGATGACCTGGATCTTGCCTTCAACAAGGAATATGGAGACATGCAATATAACTTCCTGTTTTTTTCTAGTTAATGCTGTTTGCTTTGATGTCCTTGTCTTTTACTTTGGCTGCTGATCTCTGATTTATTTTGTTGTTATGTTTACCTTTTTACCAGTTATTACTTATAGAAGTAAATGACAATCCTTGCTTAATGATTGGATTTGTATCTCAAACATTGACAGGGGCATCATTTAGATTTACGTCTTGTTCGGAACCAATGGCTTTTAATAGACCCCAAAATACAAGTTCTTATGTCTAAGACAAATGAAGACAAAACATATGGAGACTTCAGAGAAATGGGATTACTGCTGGCGCAAGAAGTGATCTCTTTCCTGAAAAGGAAGATGGATAAAGCTTCAAGAAGTGGAAAATTAAAAGATGTCAAGCTTAGCTTTGTTGGCCATTCGATTGGGAACCTCATTCTCAGAACTGCTTTAGCAGGTATTTACACACAAAATTTTGAAGGAATGAAAGATGGTACTCATCAAACTATACTAGGGAAAGTAATGTGCCTTTTTCTTTTATTTCAGAAAGCATCATGGAGCCATATCTAAGATACTTGCATACTTATGTTTCTATATCCGGTCCGCACTTGGGTTATATGTACAGTTCAAACTCTATATTCAATTCAGGATTGTGGCTCTTGAAAAA
This sequence comes from Lotus japonicus, assembly GCF_012489685.1. Lineage (NCBI taxonomy): Eukaryota > Viridiplantae > Streptophyta > Magnoliopsida > Fabales > Fabaceae > Lotus > Lotus japonicus. The sequence goes on along the minus strand of NC_080046.1, from coordinate 66,884,909 downwards.
AATCAAGGGCACACAATGCATCCATCAACTAACTTTCACAGATGATCACGATCTTGAGAACACCTTCATCTACAATCTTTCGAAGGTATCGAATGCATATTATCTTGCTCTTATTTATAGGTTTCCATCCCTTAACCTCTTTTGTAGTTCGTGTGCTCTCTCTGTAGTCCCTATTTGTTGAACATTATGAGGGTTTTGGGGGGGTTTGGAATGGAGGTAATTAGTAGATAAGTAGCTGCAGAAGTGTTTGTCACCTTGAAGGTTTATGTTCATTTTTGTTTGTGTATATTAATAAGAAACACTAGGGTTATAACCATAAATGTTATTTTTACAAGTCTTTAGTTGCAGAATTAAAATACTGTTATCTTGTACTACAGATGAAGACACTGGCAAACTTCAAGAATGTGATTCTTTTATCCTCTCCTCAGGTAACTTCCTTTATATGCTTATGATGGTATTTAATTAGCATTGCTTGTGTAACCTACATTAACAGAACCTTCTTTTCCTTGTATTATTTGACACTATCTTGTATTTGTCTGCTGTATCATTTCCTAAAGAGTCAAGAGTACAAATTTGAAACTTAACTATCAAGAAAACAAAATAATAATAATAAAGGAAATGTACAAGGTAGTAAGATTACATTTATAGGCTATATACGCAGTACGCTACTTCACAAGTTGTACGCTTTTATGAAGAAAAAAACCGCTGATTCATGAGAAGTTTGGTTATTAAGAGAAGTTTGGTTATTAAGAAGTGTGGCATTAATGAACATGTAGCGCTGTTGTTTCCTTTTATTTCTAATGTTTGATCATAATAATGCTTCTTGCTCATTACATGTCAGGATGGTTATGTTCCGTACCATTCAGCCAGAATAGAACTGTGTCCAGCAGCTTCTTCAGATTTTTCTAAACAAGGGAAAGTGTTCCTGGATATGTTAAATAATTGCCTGGACCAATTGCGGACTCACTCTGATCATCGTGTGGTCTTGCGCTGTGACATTAACTTCGAAACCTCCTCCTATGGAAGGGGATTCAACACTCTCATTGGACGCGCCGCTCATATTGAATTCTTGGAGTGTGACATATTTGTCAGGTTCATCATGTGGTCTTTCCCAGAGCTCTTTCGTTAGTTAGTGCATGTTTAGTTTCAAGATACTCAGAAGCTAAGAAGTGATTCTAGAAAACATCACCATGGAACAAGTAAACTAGGGAATTTGCATGTACTTAATTGTTAACACCAAAATTTCCAAACTGGTAAATTAATCATTGAGATATGATATATGTAAATGCACAACATATTTCAGTGTAGTTTATACTTTGCTGCCGAATTATTATTATTTACATATATGGTGGTGGCATGGGTCGAAATATTGTTTGGAATGTATTTCCATTGCTAAGATTGAAGTTATATATGGTGTTGCTAGATTAGTATTTCCACCAGGTAAAAAGATTACTTAGTCGACCCAAGTTTTAATAGTATATAAATCAAAGGAAAAGTATATTCTAGAATTTGGCTTGGTTAGTGTAAGAGGTCGAGAAACATGGACTGTGGGTCGAGATATATAGTAAGCCAAAGGGAAAAGCATGACTTTGATCTAATATACATTGTTCATTCAATATATGAGAAGCCCCACATAGATCTTACTAATATATTCGACTATATTTTCAACATCAATTGAAATTATTTCTTCGACCCAAAATGGAAGAAAAGAAGCCGAGTAGCAAGAGATGAAGACTCACAGCAAAGAAGTGGTGACAAGGCAGAAGTAGCAGAACTGAAGATGTCAGTTAACAAATTGGGAGTTATTGGAAGTTACAAGAAATCAAAGGCTATGATGAAGAAGTTACTTTTATGTTTGAATATTAACCGTATGATTATGTTAGTAGTTTTATTTAAAACATTATAAATAGTGGTTGTAACTAAGAATAATCAGATTTCACACATTTAGACTCTTAGACTTGAAAACCAACAAGTCAATCACACAGACAAATGACAATTAAGAGATCATGAGCATGATTGTGGTGTAATCTCATTTACTTTCCATTTCAATTCATATTGTTTCTTCTTTTCTTCTTTTTTTCTTTCTTTGATTTTTTCTTTACTTGTCTCAATTTCTTTACTTCATCCTGTTTTTCATGAAAAAATCTGAAATTGACACTCTAATGTTTTCACCAAAGAACCCAAGAGGACTCGAATCCAGTCCCCAGATTGATCCTTGGATTCTCTATTTGTTTTACCAAAATTTGGTGTAAACATTAGTGCAAATCAATGTTCATTTAGAAAACAAAATATGCGTAGGTTTACATAGAGCACTTCCAGAGCAGTGGAGTTATTTAGAACACTGCATTTTTGATGAAAAACAGTTTTTAGATGTGAAATACAGGGCCATGAACAGTGGTTCATGTCTTTTGTTTTCAGTTGCACTTGCATGTACAAAGAACAGAAGGCACTTGTGTTAAAAGTTACAAGTTGTTTGTTCTGTAGGCTTAGGAACCTGGGAAAAATGTTGTACACTGGCACGTGACGATGGAAATTCAAAGAATTTTGAGATGAAATTCAATGTCATGTAAACTGTTTTGATGCCAATTGTTTTGCCGTAAGTTTGTGGAATTGGATTATCAACATAAACTTAGTGAGACCAAAATTGATTTTAAACATTTTTTACCTTCATGTTAGCCTCTGCCATGTGAAAGCATCACACCAAAATTTATATAGCACAAGACAATATAGAAAGCATTACCCTTAAGAACATTCTTCTATGAGTGGAGTTAATCGTCACTATAATGTACAACATACATTTTTGCTGTGAAGCGATATAAAATACTCTAATCTCCTATATTTTGACTTAAGATCCCTCTGCTCTCCATAGTCACCCAGTTATTCCTTATGATGAACCATAAGAAATAATCGACGCTGCTGGTACGTCTCAAAAAGAATGTCGAGCCATATGTTAGAAATACTTCCAAAATATATTTAATTGGAAATATGCATTGTATTAATGGTTATTATAATTAATGTTTATTGACCTACATGTTCCCTGTTCGAATCCTGGTAGCAACTTTTCGCGTAATTAAATTTTGAATTGCTGGAATTTGAACCCGCGAGGCAGACTTGCATTGCTAGGGGACGCACTGCCAGATGAACCAACGTGATGGTTGGTAACATTTCTGAAACATTAATTATATATGTCGGTTTTTGAGAAACCTTTTATTAATAGATACTCCCTCCGTTCCTAAATATAAGACCTATTCCAAAAAATTGCGCTTATTAAGAAAACACTTAATGTGACTAATTAGTGTATTGATTTTTTAAAAATACATACATTCTTCCCTATTTACCCTTTGTTATTTTCTCTCACTAATAATCATTGCATTCATAGTTAGTTGGAATAGTAGTAATTAATGGTAGGTGATAACTTTGGAATTGAAAACATACAATTAATGTGAGGGGTGAATATGGAAGAGTACAAAACCTTTTGCTAGATTTTTGTAAGAGGTCTTATATTTAGGAACATGAAAATTTTGAAACTAGGTCTTATAATTAGGAACGGAGGGAGTATATCTCTTCACTGCTAGATGAACCAACGTGATGGTTGGTAACATTTCTGAAACATTAATTATATATGTCGGTTTTTGAGAAACCTTTTATTAATAGATATATCTCTTCACCAAGGGATGTTTATATCTCTATGTAAAGAGATACTTGGGCAGAAAAACTCATAATTCTGATGCACGAAATTGGATTTCTTTTTGACCAATTTCTCCTCCATTTACTATATCCTAAATCATCCTTCACTTCACTAATGCATGAGTGAAGTGTGAGAATCATACTTCTGTAAACTATTATCAAAGATACGCTTGGTGTGTTAGTGCAAACCACATCAAGGAATTCAAAGTATCCTGAAGGGAATTCGCCGGTTTTCTCAGTTGCATCAAATATAAATTAATTGATAGGGGCGAATTGAACCTAAAGGTTAGTGCATATGCACGCTTTGAATCTTCAAGTGCTTCTGTCATCAACATCTTCATCAATCCAAGAGTTGGAGCATCTTCCCCAATAGAGATTATTTCCCAACACCATATATTATTGGAACGAGTTTGGACGTCATTTTTATGTAGCATATTAATGTTTTATGGCCAAATTTTAACCTCCACAACTTTGAGAAATGTTAAAATCATGACCCCTCCAATCCCTACTGTGGTTCCATACTACATAAAAAAGGACATAAATGGCTTGACATTTTCAACTGCTTGGCAGGAGCACCGGAAGATGTTTCCAAGGAGGGTTGCTCACTAACTTAAAATTTACTGGACGCAAGGAGATTCAAACCATGTGAGGTTCCCTCCGTATCCACGTCGCGCTCACAGCACGCACATGGTCGCACGTTCGAATCCTATGGACACAAAATCACACGAATGGAAATTAACTATAGCAAATTAACTAAAGGTTATAAATAAAAAGCAAAACTATTTTTCAACAATTTTATCTACCTCAACTTCATTTACAAATCTATTTGAGTTTGAATTCCTCTTGTATTTTCAAATACTTTCACAACAATATACCACAATGTACGTGAGAATGAGAGATATGACCGCAAGAATTTATGTTAAGTTAAAATTTCAATTAGATTCTATATGTGCCAACTGTTATTTTATATACACAATAATACTACTTTTTTGCTACATTGGAAATTAAAATACACAATAATAATAAATATTTTTCTTAATTAATTTTTGTGCAGGCACAAGTTATTAGGAATAGGAATGTACAGTTTATGCTCATCGATTTTTCAGTTTTCCTGACATTGGGTGCTGTGATGTGGTTTGCATATGAATTTTTCCGAAATGACATATGGATTATTGTAAGTATATACATACATTGAGTTAATTAATTAGTTTTTTTTTAATAATTAATTTTTTTTTTGGAGATACCGAATGTGTTGGAATTTTTCCTGGGGATCATTCAGATGGTGTTGTACTGCATCTATCGGGACGCTGGGGGAAGGTAAAGATTTTTGTGAATACATGCTTAAATTTTGGTTTTTTACTACTTTATTTTATTTGCTATTAGGTTTTGAATTTTCAGATGACGATGGGGTGAAGGTGATAGGAGATCTGCTGATTATGTGACTGCTGCTATTTAACTTTTTGAATCAAATGATTTGAACTACTCGAACTTATTGAATTGTTGCTGATTATGTGATATGCTCGAACTAAACTGATTCTTGTTTTAGAATTAATCGTTTTTATATTCAATTATTCAGACTTTAGAACCAAGGAAACGATGTAAATGATAACATGGTGTATAACTAGTTGAATTAATTTCCCTTTTGCTAAACTTATGCAGGCCTACCTTTTTCCAAATATGGAAAAGGAAGTCCATAGATGGATACGACTCACTGCCATATCTGGTGGCATTGCTCAGTTGTGTGATCTGGCTATACTACGGGTTGGTCAGAACCGATGGACTTCTGCTTATCACGATTAACTCCATCGGATGATTTATGGAGGTCATCTACATTGCCATCTTCCTATTCTATGTCGACCATCAGGCCAGGGTCCAACAAAATCTCAATATATTACTCTTTATATGAAATTAAATTTTACACCAAAACTAACTAATTTTTAATTAATTATTTGCATAATGCAACAATTAGACTATTTGTGGCGATGAGCATGGGCTTTGCGACGATCTTCTTCATCACATACTTTACCATGCGAGGTTTCCTCCGTATCCACGTCGCGCTCACAGCACGCACATGGTCGCGGGTTTGAATCCTATGGACACAATATCACACGAATGGAAATGAACTATAGCAAATTAACTAAAGGTTATAAATAAAAAGCAAGACTATTTTTCAACAATTTTATCTACCTCAACTTCATTTACAAATATATTTGAGTTTAAATTCCTCTTGTATTTTTAAATACTTTCACAACAATATACCACAATGCACATCAGAATGAGAGATATGACTGCAAGAATTTATGTTAAATCAAAAGTTCAATTGGATTCTATATGTGCCAACTGTTATTTTATATACATAAAAATAAAAAATAAATTTTCTTTTTATAGAGACGTAATATGTTGATTTCTGAAAAAGAAAAAGTATGATTGCAAATTTGCCTTTTTATAGTGACGGCACAAAACCTTCATGTTAATATTAACTCCAATGAGTCAAAATACATATTCTGAAATAAGATTTCCACCGTGAATATCAGCAACATTTTGAAAGAAGCTGTTCGAAGGAAGTTTATTCCAAGAACATGCATTTCGAAACTACCATCCCAAAGTGACTTTAATGAGGGCTGAACTGAAGTGAGTGGAGATTTGGAGAATTGAGTTGAAGGTTGGAAAAAGAATATGAGTAGAGGCCTTTGGCTGTCCTTGCCTACACGGTTCCAGTGAGGGTTGTGGAGTAGGAAGGGGAATTGGAGGAGTGATATATGGAAGTTGGAGGAAAAGTTGGGTAGTTTATATAAGCCAATGAACACCGGTACGTAGGTGATGCACCCTTAGGTTGTGTTGGCCAATATCACACTTCTTTAACTCTCCAACAACGGTTTTTATTGTTGAGCTTTATAGATCCAATCACATAATAAAATTCAATTGAAATAACAATCACTTCCATTGTCCATCAAGATTAGGTAAATAACAATGTTTTTGAGTCGTATTTTATGATATAATTTTAGTTAATGAATGAGGAATGTTACACTTAGATAGTAGTATAACTTTTTTTTTATCAAAGATGAATGAGATAGTAGTATAACTCAATTCATGAGATGCAAAAAGGATTACTCCATGATGATCCGGAATGATATACCTACTACCAAACATTGCACCTCCCCTTTTTTTTCCCTCCATTTCTCTCCTCCGATCACATCTAATCACATATCTTGTCTATCAATTAATCTCTCCTATAGTCCTAGTGGTCTACTTTATTGGTGTTTCATACAGTAATCTCTCCAATACATTATTTTTTATTATCTAGTTGACTTTAGGACTAAATATATTAAGCTGCCCTTGAGACAACCCATGCCGCATCATAACTTTCCATAAGCAGCACCACTATTTCATGATTCCTAAACAATTCTAATGCCACTCTAATTAATGCCCACTTTGTTAAGATATACATCACAAGCAGCACCACGTGACAGATTACAAGTACCTATCAATTACCAAACACATGTTCAAGACAACATAGGCAGAAGTAGAACCTATAGATTGTTGGTAGAAAGGATAACAAGATATTGATACGCATGATTCATCCAAGAAAGATACATAGCAACAATGCAAGTTAAAAATTCTCTAGCACTATTACATCAAAGGGTACATTAAAGTTACAATTGAGTCATGCAGCAGCTGAGTAATAATAGTGGCCTAATCCATGACATTGATAATAACAACAAGAAAACAAAGGGAAGGAGATCAATAACACTGTTTGATTAGCTCATTTGAAGACCTATTCTTCATGATTAATCTATTCACAAGCTAGTTTGGTGTCAAAGCTGCTTAAGCATATTGCAAAAGCTTGGAATGCAGACAAAGGATACCGATAATCCATGGTGAACATGTCTTTCCCCACTTTGCCAAACTGCAGAATAATCTTGTCGTGCTCTGGTGGAGCTGGTTGAGATGGTGTAGGTGCACCTGCAGCTGGTGGCTGGGTTGCAGCAATCAACTGAAAGTTTTTAACAGACGCAACAGTTACTCGTCCCCGGAAATTAAGGCACCAACATTGCAACTGTTCATGCCATCTCGGTGGCTTGTTTTTCAGAACCAAGGGTCTCATCTTGCTGCCATCATCATCCTCGTTACAGGATCCCCCGATCTCAGAAAATCGTGAGCTGCTGAACTCGATAGAATGATCTAGAGACTTTGAAAATGAGATGCTCCGGAATGAGTCATCCAGGGAACGAGGAAGGAGCTCTGGCTGGCCAGGAACGGTGCCGCCTGCATCAAGTGCTGAGGCTGGTATTGAGTGCATAATGCAGTGCATTTTCCTTGGGCCTCGAGTCCCAAGCACGTTTAATTCATATGTTACCTGAGCTATGTTGTAACTACCAGATGGGACCTTAGGCGAGACCTTTTTGGAATAAAACCTGCGGCTTGTCTTCCCAGTCCCAGGAGGGCATATATGGGCAGAAGAGTATGGAGGCTGTGTGTCATAGATGATGAATTTTGTACCGAGAAAGTTCGATCTGGCAAATCAATGTAAAATAAACTTTCATAAATGTGAAGACGCAATGTAAAAATAGAACATAAAATACTAAATAAATAACACAAACTAGAATATATATGGGAATGAATTAATTGAAAATTGATGATGGAGTAAGAACCTAAACTATTACCTTAACAGAGAAAAAAAAAAACGGAAGATGATCCTACTTTCTGAAAAATCTGTCACAATATATTTCTAAATAGTTATGTGCATCTAAAATATGTCAAGTTCAAAAGGTTTACATCTGCAACCTGACTGAAATTCATAAAAAAATCATTATTCTGCTGTTATACGTTTGGAGTTGGGACTGCATTGTGACAGTCTAAACCCTAGATCATTGATGAAACTGGTATTATTGATGGTAGAAAACGATTACAGAAGTAGAATCCCTAACCGAGAATCACTGAGACTCCAAGTCAGAGATCAATTGTACAAGTAATTTGGGGAATTGAGGAAGAACTCGAATCTAGGGTTTGCTATTGATTCCCAATGAATCAATTCCTGGTTCCACAACCAGTTCCAGTTCTAACTACCAAAGATGCTTCTTCCTCTCTAAGTTTTAGCTATTTATAGTCTGTTCTAACATAGCTAACTGCCAGCTGTATATTCTGACTTATTTACAATTAAGTCCCTGAGATACTCCTATTACACAGCTCTGGTCCTCTTCCTAACATACACATGTTTCAGAGCTGGCTTAACTCGAGAGCTAACAATCATAGTATTTTAGCAGGTTTTATATGTAGGAAACGGAAAGAAGTTTCTTTAATATAGTCAAAGAGTAACTGAGGATGAAACTCTTGTAACCAGTAAACTCACCTCAGCTTTCCAATGTAAGTATTACTTGATCTAGAAATGTTGTCAGCATCCATGGAAATAACGTACTCGGTGTAAGTTGTTCTCCTTGTCCTCTTAGCAGAAAGGAGAAATTTTCCATTTTCAACTAATAGAGCTGCAAAAGTCAAAGTAAACAGAAAAGAAAAGGAAAATATGAAATGAGTTCCGCAAGCATTAGCGCATGGTAATGAACAGATTTATGTTTACTATGTCATAGACACACAGATTCAAGCCGTTCCAAGCAGCAACTAATGATAGATGGAAATTATTACACACTTCACAAGACTGCTCAGACAAATCTTAATTTCATAGAATGAAGGAACATTTCAAACTCTAAAAATAACTCCATAGTTTCACCCCTAACCATTGCAAAGACCATTTGTGATTCTTATCTGGTCAACATCTAAAAACTTCAAACCCACCACACACCAGGAAAAACAATGAAGCATCAAAAAATGCAACTGATAAACTTTCTCCACCTGACAAAATAATAACAAAAAAACTAAGCTGACTATAAAATAGAAAACCTCCACAGCCTTAAAAAATTACAAGGAATATAGCCAACGGAATTCAAATAAAACGGAAAAAAGTCTGTTAGACTTGCCCCCAACTAAATGGCTATCAAACAAGATGACCCTAAACTCCTGATATCAATCATAAAGGGAAATAAATACAACACAGGGCAAACAACCATTATGGATTTAACCGGCTTCATGCTCATAGCAACGTTTGATTGCTGATTTGGACAAAAGATGGGAAAATGTGAGGTGAAACTTGTAAAGCCCATCCCAAGACTGCAGTCCTACAGTCGAAACTACGGCAGCACAAATTACAGTATCATAAATATCATCCCATATAGGCCCGAAATCAAATACCCATGCAAATAGTTACCCACAGGCAGCGGGCAGCCACAATCAACATATGCAAAAGTGTTCATGTGTTTAAAAATTGAACATCACATCAGATAAAATGTACAGGGTCATAACAGAAGCAACCAGACACAACCATATAAACCAAAGGGACAACTACATGTATATTTAGAGTGCTTACCGGGGCTTAGGCAAAGGAACAGGTGGTATGTTAAGTTAGATTTATCCCTTTTGATAAAACATTGAATGATCCCATCGCGTGGCCCAGGCTGAAAAGTGAAAGGAGCAAAAGATAAGTGTTTTGTTGCATCCACTATATACAGATTGTTCAACAAAGAATGAGACACTAAGAGAAAAGTAATGATGCTAACCTGCTTCAGGGACACAGGGAATGTAAGCTTGCCAGAGAACTCCGGGCTCTTAACAATATCCTTGCACATATTCCTCCAAGACTGGCAAACTGCAGCACATGCAACAACATGCTTTCGAGCAGGCCATGTATTCTCACTCTCCTCTAGCCGTCTAATGACATCAAATAGTAATTCTGGGGGTAAGCTTGCCCAGCAACTATTTTGAATTACTAGAGGCTGGTCATGCAAATCCTGTACCGAGCCATGAGATTTTCCTCTATGATGGCCAGTAAGTCTGACATCAAAACTACGCCTAGATAAGCTCCCAAAACTATCCCTCACGTCACGAACTATGCTGCGGAATGACATTCTGCACTGAGCATATGGCTGCAATAAAAGAAGTTTCAGATCAACAATCACTTCATTTCAATATTATTGTTGGAATTCAGTTATTACTTATTAGTTATCACTCTTCATCTATCCAACTAAGATCCTATCTATATATGTTACTACTATGACCCAGAATAGACACCATATCCTGCATTTCAATCAATGTTTTCGGACGCTCCAATTAAAGCATCCATAGTCATGAATCAAATGCAACAGGTGTTCAAGATAACGACGACCGAGATGAAATGAGAGAATGAAAACACTAGATGTTTGGTCATCACCTACCATCCTAGCTTGAAATAGCATAATCAAGATGGGGTAATGTGAATAACAGAAGTGAAAGTGCCATCATTTTGTTTCTACCTTAAAAAAACTGTCATAAGTTATGTCATTCTAGAAAACTAAACTGGGTTTTATTTAGAATGCGTTATTAAAGCACACAAATTAAGTATTTACAACAAATATAGAAAGCTATAACCTATTCACCAGATAATTTAGCAGAAAACAGATAAGTAACCATTTTCAATTTCCATTTCTTTTGGCAGTTATTGCTAAATGCTAACAAGAACAAAAGAAAAGGATCACAGGAAGAGAAACCATCCACCTCTTGAAACTTGGAGAAAATCCAAGTCGATCAAAACTCCCCAATGTAGATCACACGCAATCCTTTAACAGCAAAAAGCATAACAAAATGTTAGAAAACGAGTCATCAAACTGTGAATATAAAATTCGACCATTTTCAACACGACCCAGTTGAAAAAAGATCCTAAATTTGAAGAAAAACTCCACAGATCGTTTGAAAATAAAAATAAAAAACAGTTTGGATTTTGCAGAGAAACATACCCAGAAGAATGAAGAGATCTGAAGGTGAAGTATAAACACTAGTTGCAGAGATTGAATGAAAAAGAGATCCTCTTCTTCTTCTTCTTCTTCTTCTTCTTCCCAGTCTTCTTCTTACACATCCCTCATCTCTCTCTCTCTCTCTCTCATATCCGGACTCCAATGCTTCATTAAATCTAGTTCATGAAGAAAAGGAAAAAGTATCAAGTTCAATTATTTATTCATTTATATGAAATTAAAGTGGTCTTATGATTTTTAAATATTTAATATAATTCTTACATAATGAAGAGTTTAAGAATAATTAAATGATTTGTAATAATAAGGTTAACGTGTGCCCACTTGGTCTAAAATCGTACCGAGAAGGTTGTGGCAACCAGCAAGGAATGTAATGTCATGTGCTTCTTCTTTCCATCATTATTATCCCTTTAATTCATGTGGCCATATTTCCATATTATTACTATATATTTAAATATAAATGTTACTCGGGCATTCACTTCAATGAAAGTTATTTTAGCTTTACATGGTTACTAAGGGCTCGTTTGGCACGCCGTATTAGGCATGATAGTATAAGCTTATACAATACATTATGAGTTTATCCATTGTTTGGTGATGACATTGTATTGTATAAGCTTATCCATCAAAGTCCCCTTATACGTTAAAATGACGTATTATTTAATCCATCATGTGAGTGATGGATAAGACATGATAAGGTTGCGACGTATAAGTCACCATCACCACCACCCTCTATTGCTGCCAACTTACACCACCATTGGCACCACCACCACCACCATCCGATCACCGCCGCCGCCGCCACCACCGCCCTACCGTCACCACTGGTGTTGCCACCACCACCACCGCCGCCCTACCGCCACCACCACCATAATCGCCGCCACCACAACCCTATCGCCACCACCACCATAATCGCCGCCACCACCGACACCACAACCACAACCCTATCGCCACCACCACCACCACCACCATTGCCTCCACCCTCCACCGTCACCACCACCCTACTAAGCCGCCACCGCCTTACTACCACCACCACACTCTATCGTCGCCAACACCACAACCACCATCGCTGCCACCACCGCCACCACCGATGTTGCCGCCACCGCCACCGCCCTACCGCCACCACAACCACCACCCTATCGCCACCACCACCATAATTGTCGCCACCACTCTATTGCCACCACCGACACCACAACCACCACCCTATCGCCGCCACCACCACCACCATTGCCTCCACCCTCCACTGTAGCCGCCACCGCCTTACCACCACCACCACCACCCTATCATCACCACCACCACAACCACCATCGCTGCCACCACCACCACCAACCTATCTCCACTGTCACCACCACCGCCACCAACACCAACCTACCACCATTGCCACCACCACCACCAACCTACCACTACTTCCATCACCACCGCCACCACCGTTATAATCACCTCCATATTTGATTTTTATTTTATATCATTATTCAATACTTCATTAAACATAAAATTGCATTAATTTAAACGATATGGTAAATTATACAGTGTATGTCCAAACGCTGTATAGTATAAGAAAATTATCAGGGCTTATACTATCAGGCCTAATACTATCAGGCCTTATACTATCAGGCCTTATACTATACGTCACACCAAACGGGCCCTAAATGAGGCTGCAGGTTATATTTTATTAATTAGGTAGTGATGATTATACCCAACATCAATACATGATTAACCCTACAGAAAACAACCAATAACATGTAACTAATTAAGAGAAAAAATAGTGTATTAATAAAAAGATTGTATATTGTGGAATAGAATATTTAAACTACATATGAAATGGAAGTTATATAGTAATTTATATCATCAGGTTGTTGTTGTATTCATAATTGAGATTTGTGTTTTTTACCTAATGAACTTTTATCTTAATTTCTTGAAATTTATTCAATCAGTTCAAAAACCATATATCAACACTAATCACCTAGATTAATTGATACATGTTTGTGTGAGAATGTAAATTTTGCAATGAGGAGAATGAAGTGTTCAACGTTAATTTGTTGCTTAAGTTTATAGTCCGCCTTAGCTAAGGTTTTGTAGATATGCAATGAGAGGATCTCTACAATCAGTGTCTTGATCCACTTGGTCCATGATAGGCGTTTCTAACTCTTTGGCACTGATGAGCAACTTGTAACCTAATGCATATTGAGCCTAGTCACCGACTTAACGATTGTGTTCTTTAAGATCATACATAATCGTTATATCATAAAAGGTTCTCAGTAGTTGCAAGGTCTTTTCATCGTATTCGGCTAAGTTGGGATTACAGCATTTAAATTCCATTGTGAGTTAATTAATAACCATCTGCAAGTCACCAACAATATGGATAAGATGGGCTTTAATTTGGAGGATTCCAAAGAGTACAATATTGATAAGTGTCAAATTTACCTAGTTTTCCATATTATTTTAGGCACTTATTTTTAATAAAAATATGCAATTTCATATCAATTTAACCATCAACTCCATTTCAAAAAAAAAAAACCATCAACGGTGTAGTTTAGTAAATAATTAGATTTATTATAGATTTTATGAATTTTGAGTCTAATCCCTATTTTTGATGTAGGATGGATGCTAAAGAGAATCCATGAAGGTTTCGTTGAAGAAAAGAAACAAGAGGGTGAAGAAATCCATTTTGGAGCAAAGAATTCGCTCAAGCCAAAGAAAGTGCGCTCAAGCCAAAGTTCCGGAGAAGAATCTCGCTCAAGCGGGATGGAATTTCGCTCAAGCGAGCTATGGCGGTGCAGGAAACCCAGACCTGAAGAAAGCTACTCGCTCAAGTGAACGTGAATCTCGCTCGAGCGAAACTAAGACAACAAAAAGTCTATAAATAGTCTGAAATAGGGTAGAACAATTTTTCCATCTTTTCTTCATTTCTCTTCACTTCCAAACCTTATGAACAGGGGAGAAAACTAGGAGCACTTGGAGAGGAGGCTTGGGTGTCGGATTCGACGGCGAGACATCGCGGAGTCTTCGGTTCTTCTCGTTTCTTTTTCTAGGTTTGTAAAGTTATCCATGGAAATGGATAACTAATCTCGCTTGTTGGGGTTAGATGTAGTTGATAAATCTCTATGTGTTCTATTTGATTCAGTTTATATACTAGCATGTTCCTTTGCTTAAGATTTAGTGATTTTCTCTTGATCTTCATGTTATGTTTTAGTTTGCGCACCTAGAATATATTGCTTGATTCGACGTGAGAACGAGAGCAATATCGTTTTGAGTCTGAAATAGAGTTAATCACCTAATAGTCCTAATTGCTAGAGATATAGTTAGGTTTGTTAGTCACTGAACACTTAAACTTCATGATAACTTTCTTTCTCAATCATGTGAGAGATCAATGTTTAGGATTAGAGAGTTATTGGCATCCACTAATGCGAGAGATCGATGGTGTAGGGTTGAACTGGTGTTGATGAATCATATGCATAAGCTTGATATGTATTTGAATATATAGGATACAGAAGTTCTTATCAATGAAATCTAATCCCAGCAGTTTCTCTACCCTGTTGTTTTCAATATTTATTTTCTTTGTTTTTATTTTCAGTTTGTTACAAAAACCTTCTCGAAATCTTATGAAACCTCGTTACTTAAGTTACTAAAACTATTGAACGACATGGTATTACCAATTCTCTGCGGATACGACAAAACCCTAAGTTATACTGCAATTGAGTCTTGAGGATTTTAAAAGCTATATCGGAGTAGAAAAAATCTCTCAACAAATACCAATATAAGTGTGCCCTTATAGACTCTTCAAAATTACACAAGCTCCTACCCGTAAACTAGTTATGGATCCATCAAAGGCCAAAGTCCATGGCTTGAGGTGCACGTATGCTCGGACCTCTTGCCATGAGTCATTTACCTCTAGCACGGGGAAATAGATCTTACAAGGCAATGGACACCATCAAATCCCATAAGAACACCTGGAAATAGATCTCTTAATTTGTAAATTAGATTCCATATTACACTTCCATTCCGATTTGTTCACAAGATTCATGCGCATTGAATAGTGATAAAGGGTTTGTGGCTTAATTTGACAGAAAAAAATGATTGGTGTAAACTTTCACTTAAGGTGCAACTCTCTAGGAATGGGAAATGTAGAGAGGGAAATGTCAGACCATACGCATATTCACTCTTTTGTAGGAAGTGTAACACCCTCTAAACCCCGCATAATAATATATCATAAATAGTAAAATGCATAACACAGAGGGTGTCACACTTATTCTCCAGAAACATAAATCAAAACACCTGTCATGCTCATAATAAATATATAAATTTTCCAACTTTAATGTCGCAACATCATATGCATAGCACAGCGGATTTATTTCAACTCCAAAATTTAACATAAAGAGAGTTCATAGGTAACTCTTAACATCAAGGTACAAAACTAAACGTTTCCCGGTGTTACATAACAGAGCATGACTCCCCTAACTAAACCGTAAATGAAAGACTAGCTCCTCCAACTAACCCTCGCGAGAAGCTCTACTATCTTCAGTACCTGAGCGATGTCGCATAGAACATCATTCCAACAGAAGGGTGAGAACTCATATCATATGGATAAGCATAATAATAAATAATGTAAAAGCTTATCTATGCTCCACATAAATTACTCACATTCACTAACAAATAATAAATTATGTAATTTTAACATAATTAATCAAGTTCACAGTTATGGCAAATACTCCATAAATTATAGCTCAATTAGAACATATATAATAGTCTCTAATTACCACCACATCAAATCTCTCCAAAAATATCACCATAACACATATGACTCAAGTGAGACTCGTGCAAATGCCTTTGGTACCAAAGTTGTTATCCTTAGCGGTATCACCGCGTCCACTCCAGACAGATAACCATCAATAAAGCCCTCGCTCTAGGCTTCAAAACCACTCCAGTTTTGGGACAAGTCACTAGCCTCCACGAGAACTAGCAAACATTGCCTCTTGACAACTATGCAGTGTATTGTGCAAAACTCAACTAACATATGCATATTCAGACCATCTCCAAGTCCTAGTTATTTTAGCATATTCATCACCAGTTGCACAAAACACATATTACATGTTATCAATTATACAACTTGCAATCACAACAACTTAGCATCTCAAACATAACATCAATTCAGAAACAACATCATATAATGATTATTAAAAATAGATGTAAATTAAATATAATTCATATATAACAGGTTCTGCAACTATTTCCTAAAGACTGGATTTCTCTCTAAATTTTCCCAAAAACTCGCGACATGCTCATGCTCGCCATCTCGCGACATCTCACTGCACAACTCGCCATGTCGCGACATCTCACGACATCTCCCTACGCAACTCGCCATGTCGCGACATCTTGCGACATCTTCCTGCGCAACTCGCCATGTGCGCGCACCACACATCTAATGAACTATTAAACAGATGTAAATTATCAAATCAGGAAAAATCGTACACTAACCGCAGTTCGTAAGAAACTGGACAGCTTAACCTATACTCACTAAAATACACATAACTCGAGCTACAGACGTCGGAATGATGTGAAACCAGTGGCAAAAGTTTCGTAACAGAAAAACCTACAACTTTTATGAAGACTACTTCTTCAAATTCGGCCATTAACATAGCACGAAAAAGGGTACAAGAGAACGTAAATTTCTGCGCATCATGCAAGCCTATCATCTACCCCCCAAATCATCTAAAAACCAAACCCTAACTATTTCAATTTGGGAATTTTTGCAACCTAGGGTTCCTAAATCATGCTTTCTATCATTATCCACTATCATACCAATCCATAAAACATGAATTCAAACCCTTACCTCTTGTAGATCAGTTCTAAGTTTTCTCCTCTTTTCTCCTCTCCTTCTCTGCTTTCACGTGTTTCTTGTTCTGCTTCTCTTCTAATCCTTATTTTTTTTCTTTTCTTTCTTTCTATTTCACTCCTAACCCTTAAATACTCATACAATGGGCCCCACACTCAATTACTCATACTAAACCCTAAAACCGTATTTATCTATCACATAATCACTTGATTATCTAACAAAATCACTTAATTACCATATACCATAATACTAATTAAAATAAAATAATAAATAACCTAATAACAGAAAATGGGGTGTTACAGGAAGGGGAAAAGAGAGGAAATTTAAACTACGACAAGTTATTGCTCCAACTCTCTAGCTCCCACCCGTACGTCCATGACTACGTAGTCTTGGGCCTCTTGCCATGAGCCATTTACCTCAAGTTTTATTGAGTCTAGTTTACTTTCGTGTTTTGGTGCTGATTGTTGAGCTTTTTGGAGCTGGCTTTTTAAAGTTGTTATCGATGCTACTGAGCTTTGTAGTGTTGTCACTTGGTTGTGTTTTTGGGTTACATATAGCGGTTTTTTCCTTGTGTTTAATTGTTGGGATGAGCTTCTCAAATTCATCAAGGTTGGGCTTTTGTTTCGGATGATTGTGCTTTTTGAGTGATTGATATACTATGTCAAGGATGGTACTATGCTGACTAATTTTGCTGGATTCTCTTTTGCTGAAGTGTATGGTTTGTTGGTTTTGATACGAGTTTGGGGCGAGCTGTTTGCTTTACTTTGGGTAATTTCAGCTTTTAATTTCATAGGTGCACTAGAGTTTGTTGTACTCTTTCCTTCACTAGGGTTTTTCCATTGGATTTTTCCTAGTAAGGTTTTAATGATGCACAATCTCTAGTGTCGATTGTGGGGTTTTTGGCTTCGTAGGATTGCCCTGTTTTTAATTGAGATGTATTCATGTACTCTATTCATTCAATAATATATATTTTGTCTTTTAAAAAAAAAAGTAGTTAACACATTTTCTGAATATAACGGGTTTATCCTATTAGGAAAAAATGACTTTAATTTTTACAAAAACTTTTGAATAAATACACAATCTCTCCACTAGTCTTTATATAAACTTATATATAAAAATACAAAATCAAAAATGAAGAGAAAAAACAAAAAACAAAAAACAGAAAAGTAGCGTTTGTCAAAAGCGAGTGCTACACAACATTTGAGTAGCAACCTGTTAATGGTGTGGACAGTACATTGGCTGCGCACAAAGTCCATCCTGCTCCTCTTTTATGTATTCTTTCACTGAGGGAAAGTCCATCGTGCTTCTCTTTCCACCAGCACTAGTTGAAGAAGCCTCTGATCTCTCATGCTCAATGTAGAAACGTGATCGATACGCAACCAAGTGAGCATAATGGGCGGGAAAAACTGTATACAAAGCAAATTAATTATGTCAAATTATAGTTATTGTACCAAAGCAAAAACAATAAAAGTGAAGAATCAAACCAATTGGCAATGGACGAAAACCCCTTGCATGACCAGAAAATAACAGATTATATAACGGTGACTGAAAAAAATTAAATGAAGTAAAAAAAAAATGTGAATTACATGCAACAGAGGTGTCAACTTCTGTAGGTCATTGAAGTTATTCCCATCACACAACACATGATAATGTGTCAGTTTGCTAGTTCTATGCAAAATGTTAATAGTACTGTTAATATATGATGTTAGCAGAAGTTGTATTTTTTTAGCAAAAGTCTATTTTCCATATATTATCTTTGATTGAGTACAATTTTATACATAGGAGTAAGATTAGTAGGAGAAGTCAGTTAGTGAGTATTTGAGTGTGTGTTATACCTTGTTAAGAAGGTTTTCTTCATGGTCAGCTAGTTTAATAATATCAGTTTTATATTAAGTAAAATTACAACCCTAGTCTTAATAGAGTAATAAGTCAGAACACACTCTCTGTTTATAGTTTCTAGAACTTACTAATTGTAACCAACAATAAATAACAAACTCAAGCATGGAGATGATGGATATGGCAAACCGTACTTTCGATGTAAAATTGCTCTTCAGATAGAAGTCAAACTGCTCGGGGAGGCATGTGACTCTGTCAACAACAGTACCTTCGCAAAAGAGTAAAGTTCACTAAATTGGTTAAATTACGAAGAGAAATAATGAATGCATGCTGAATTTTAAAATAAAAAAAGGATTTAACTATGGGAAAATGTTTGTAAAACTTGATGATAGCCGCTCTCTGTCTCTCATGCGGAAAAGGCCTAGTGTAGTGCTTTTTCTGGAAAACCACAAAGGTAATAGAAGATATGTAGTCTTTGCGTATAAACATACAAGCCTTAAACAATCAGTATTAAGGTTAGTAGGAGAAGTCAGTTAGTGAGTATTTGAGTGTAAGTGTTATACCTTGTTAAGAAGGTTTCCTTCATGGTCAGCTAGTTTAATAATATCAGTTTTATATTAAGTAATAGAGTAATAAGTCAGAACACACTCTCTCTGTCTATAGTTTCTAGAACTTACTAATTGTAACCAACAATAAATAGCAAACTCAAGCATGGAGATGGTGGATATGACAAACCGTACTTTCGATGTAAAATTGTTCTTCAGATAGAAGTCAAACTGCTCGGGGTGGTAGGTGACTCTGTCAACAACAATACCTTTGCAAAAGAGTAAAGTTCACTAAATTGGTTAAATTATGAAGACAAATAATGTATGCAAGCTGAATTTTAAAATAAAAAAAGTATTTAATTATGAGAAAATGTTTGTAAAACCTTGCTGTATATTTTTATTATTGATGATACCCGCTCTCTGCCTCTCATGCGGAAAAGCCTAGTGTGGTGTTTTTTCTGGAAGACCACAAAGGTAATAGAAGGTCTGTAGTTTTTGCGTATAAACATACAGGCCTCTAGGTTTATCCTATTAGGAAAAAATGACTTTAATTTTTACGAAAACTTTCGAACAAATACACAATCTCTCCACTAGTATTTATATAAACTTATATATAAAAATACAAAATCAAAGATGAAGAGAAAAAACAAAAAAAAAACAGAAAAGTAGCGTTTGTCAAAAGCGAGTGCCACACAACATTTGAGTAGCAACCTGTTAATGGTGTGGACAATGGCAGTACATTGGCCGCGCACAAAGTCCATCCTGCTCCTCTTTTATGTATTCTTTCACTGAGGGAAAGTCCATCATGCTTCTCCTTCCACCAGCACTAGTTGAAGAAGCATCTGATCTCTCATGCTCAATGTAGAAACGTGATCGATACGCAGCCAAGTGAGCATAATGGGCGGCAAAAACGGTATACAAAGCAAATTAATTATGTCAAATTATAATTATTGTACCAAAGCAAAAACAATAAAAGTGAAGAATCAAACCAATTGGCAATGGACGAAAACCCCTTGCATGACCGGAAAATAACAAATTTTATAACGGTGACTGAAAAAAATTAAATGAAGTAAAAAAAAATGTGAATTACATGCAGCAGAGGTATCAACTTCTGTGGGTCATTGAAGTTATTCCCATCACACAACACATGATAATGTGTCAGTTTGCTAGTTCCATGCAAAATGTTAATAGTACTGTTAATATATGATGTTAGCAGAAGTTGTATCTTTTTAGCAGAAGTCTATTTTCCATATATTATCTTTGATTGAGTACAAAGTTTCCTTCATGGTCAGCTAGTTTAATAATATCAGTTTTATATTAAGTAAAATTACAACCCTAGTCTTAATAGAGTAATAAGTCAGAACACACTCTCTCTGTCTATAGTTTCAAGAACTTACTAATTGTAACCAACAATAAATAGCAAACTCAAGCATGGAGATAATGGATATGGTAAACCGTACTTTCGATGTAAAATTGCTCTTCAGATAGAAGTCAAACTGCTCGGGGAGGCATGTGACTCTGTCAACAACAATACCTTTGCAAAAGAGTAAAGTTCACTAAATTGGTTAAATTATGAAGACAAATAATGTATGCAAGCTGAATTTTAAAATAAAAAAAGTATTTAATTATGAGAAAATGTTTGTAAAACCTTGCTGTATATTTTTATTATTGATGATACCCGCTCTCTGCCTCTCATGCGGAAAAGCCTAGTGTGGTGTTTTTTCTGGAAGACCAGAAAGGTAATAGAAGGTCTGTAGTTTTTGCGTATAAACATACAGGCCTCTAGGTTTATCCTATTAGGAAAAAATGACTTTAATTTTTACGAAAACTTTCGAACAAATACACAATCTCTCCACTAGTATTTATATAAACTTATATATAAAAATACAAAATCAAAGATGAAGAGAAAAAACAAAAAAAAAAACAGAAAAGTAGCGTTTGTCAAAAGCGAGTGCCACACAACATTTGAGTAGCAACCTGTTAATGGTGTGGACAATGGCAGTACATTGGCCGCGCACAAAGTCCATCCTGCTCCTCTTTTATGTATTCTTTCACTGAGGGAAAGTCCATCATGCTTCTCCTTCCACCAGCACTAGTTGAAGAAGCATCTGATCTCTCATGCTCAATGTAGAAACGTGATCGATACGCAGCCAAGTGAGCATAATGGGCGGCAAAAACGGTATACAAAGCAAATTAATTATGTCAAATTATAATTATTGTACCAAAGCAAAAACAATAAAAGTGAAGAATCAAACCAATTGGCAATGGACGAAAACCCCTTGCATGACCGGAAAATAACAAATTTTATAACGGTGACTGAAAAAAATTAAATGAAGTAAAAAAAAATGTGAATTACATGCAGCAGAGGTATCAACTTCTGTGGGTCATTGAAGTTATTCCCATCACACAACACATGATAATGTGTCAGTTTGCTAGTTCCATGCAAAATGTTAATAGTACTGTTAATATATGATGTTAGCAGAAGTTGTATCTTTTTAGCAGAAGTCTATTTTCCATATATTATCTTTGATTGAGTACAAAGTTTCCTTCATGGTCAGCTAGTTTAATAATATCAGTTTTATATTAAGTAAAATTACAACCCTAGTCTTAATAGAGTAATAAGTCAGAACACACTCTCTCTGTCTATAGTTTCAAGAACTTACTAATTGTAACCAACAATAAATAGCAAACTCAAGCATGGAGATAATGGATATGGTAAACCGTACTTTCGATGTAAAATTGCTCTTCAGATAGAAGTCAAACTGCTCGGGGAGGCGGTGACTCTGTCAACAACAGTACCTTCGCAAAAGAGTAAAGTTCACTAAATTGGTTAAATTATGAAGAGAAATAATGAATGCAAGCTGAATTTTAAAATAAAAAAGGATTTAATTATGGTAAAATGTTTGTAAAACTTGATGATACCCGCTCTCTGTCTCTCATGAGGAAAAGCCTAGTGTGGTGCTTTTTCTGGAAAACCACAAAGGTAATAGAAGGTATCTAGTCTTTGCGTATAAACATACATGGCTTAAACAATCAGTATTAAGGTTAGTAGGAGAAGTCAGTTAGTGAGTATTTGAGTGTAAGTGTTATACCTTGTTAAGAAGGTTTCCTTCATGGTCAGCTAGTTTAATAATATCAGTTTTATATTAAGTAAAATTACAACCCTAGTCTTAATAGAGTAATAAGTCAGAACACACACTCTCTGTCTATAGTTTCTAGAACTTACTAATTGTAACCAACAATAAATACCAAACTCAAGCATGGAGATGATGGATATGGCAAACCGTACTTTCGATGTAAAATTGCTCTTCAGATAGAAGTCAAACTGCTCGGGGTGGCAGGTGACTCTGTCAACAACAATATCTTTGCAAAAGAGTAAAGTTCACTAAATTGGTTAAATTATGAAGAGAAATAATGAATGCAAGCTGAATTTTAAAATCAAAAAAATATTTAATTATGAGAAAATGTTTGTAAAACCTTGCTGTATATTTTTATTATTGATGATACCCGCTCTCTGCCTCTCATGCGGAAAAGCCTAGTGTGGTGCTTTTTCTGGAAGACCACAAAGGTAATAGAAGGTCTGTAGTTTTTGCGTATAAACATACAGGCCTGATAATGAATATATAAACGTGCAATAGTGTAGATGAAACATAATTGAGCACTAATTTATTAAGGCATACATCTCTTATCTTATTGATCTCCTTCTCTATAACTTCATTGAACTGAGACTCCCCGACACCATCCATGTTGAGAACAATTGATTTTTTGAAAAATAAAGCAGATGCAAAATACACACATAACACTCTTAACGCACTAAAGATATCATTAATATAAAAGAAACCGAACCTGTAAAATATAATCATCTCAAGCATCGATTCATTATTTGCTTCAATCCACAAGTCGAGTAGTTCCCTGAAGTAAAATTGATAAATAAATAATTTTCGCGAAATACAAATTAACACCAAGTCACCAACCTTACCTTATGATTCCACAATGTTTGTCGGATGAATTCTTGTTAGAATCTTCAGAAAATTCATACAAATAAACACCAAGTCATCAACTCTCTAGCTTCCACACCTTTTTTGTTGGATTGATCCATCGACTTATATCCAGCATACAATGAAATTCATAAATTTTAAAATGGCGACATGTACGTTTCATGTTTTGCAAATTAATAAAAAATATCTTTTATTTAGTGTACATTGTGTTTATGAAGTTTTTTTATTATTCGGATTGGCAAAAATTAAGTTTAAAAGTGATTTAACTTTTTTATTGAATAAAAGTTATTTATTATATATCTAAAGAGAATGATATATTTTATCAAGAAGAATTTAGTCTTTTTCGAATTAAAAAACAAAACACAAGATGAATTTAATATGTCTGCGTATTACATTATAAAACTAATTGTTTGAGTGGTCGATTTGATTGTGCATGTTCTAGTAGTGATTTGACCGGATTCGTCTAATCAATAAACACTGTATGTGGAAATAGCAGAGCTACTCCCTCACTAGTTATGGTCAAAACTCGTCGCTCTCCTCATAAGATGACCACTTCTTACGAAAGCGTCGAAGAAAAGCAACCTCCAACTCCTCAACACCAATATGAAGAACCTTCATAAATTTCAATCCGCTTGACAAAGTGAAGCCCTCAATCGACTCGAACAAATGGTGCATCAACAACATGATAAGTTGTAACAAAAAACAAAATTAACTTAAATCACACTATTAGTAGTTCAATTTTGGGATTCTTTGGTTAATTTTTAAAAGTAAGTTAAAAGTAGTTAATACATTTTCTCAATATAACAAGTTTATCCCATTAGGAAAAAATGACTTTCACTTTTAGGAAAACTTCCAAACAAATACACAATCTCGCCACTAATCTTTTAAACTTATCTAGAAAATACAAATAAAATACGAAGAGGAAAAACAAAAAAGAAGAAGCAGAAAAGTAGCATTTGTCAGAAGCAAGTGAAGTGCAACATTATAGTAGCAACCCGTAAACGGTGTGGACAAAGTCATCACATTGACAATGCACAAAGCTTCGTGAACAAACATTTTTCATGTGTTAGAAAATATGAAGCGAGTAGCTACAAAGTGAAACTACTCATCGCGCGCACATGCACAACCAATTTTCCATGTCTTTCGGGTTGAATATGAATTGCTTGATGCTTTATCAACTATTACCACGATTCCACCTCAGTTATTGTATGAAAAGTTCGATTGAAGTGCAGCAGTTCTAGATTTAAATGCAAGGAAATATATCAGTTATTGTATGAAGAGTTCGATTAAAGTGCAGTACAAGTTCTAGATTTTAATGCAAGGAAATATATAAGTACGACTTGCACTTCAAAAATCACATATACGACAAGAAAACAAATTCACTATTGAATTAAATAAAATTAACAATAAAGTCTAATGATAAAAATAATCCGAAGCAGAAAATACTTTAAGAAAATAATTAATAGTAAATCAGAGTGTATGTGTATATATATAACTTCAACAAGGTGAAGTTAAGCTTTGAGAGTAAATGATGGCTTCGCAAGAACATATGTCGTTAGGAATTTTAAGAAGATCAAATATATTATTTTTCCAGCTGAAGAGGAGCTCTTCTTGAAGCATTATGACATCACCATTGTCAAACATGTACTTTGGAAACCAAAAGGGAAAAGGCAAGCCACAAGGCCTAAGATCTTTACTATAACTAACAAAAGGGAAAAGGGCAAGCCATAAGCCACCATTGTTGAGTAATTTAACCCAACACTCATTAACTCCAAATTTCTTCATCTACTAAATCAAAAATGGTCTCTACTGTCAATGTGAGAAGAAGAGACACTCGCCCAAAACCCCAACTTCTGGATCACGGAACTCGTCATGAGGTATATCAACGGGTACCAACAACTACACATACTTCTCCTTATTCAAATCAAAGGAAGGAATCATGTATTCTTTGCCCCACAATCCCACATCATATCGATTTTGCGAAAGGCTACCTGGTTAAGAGTCCCCTTCAAGTGAACTCCAATTCTTTCGTTCCCGTATATAATAGTAAGTTGTGATAAAGAATAAGATTAAACATTGTCACCCATACTAAAATTACAAATTTGGTTTGTTTGTAGGACTAACAGTATTGTCTTATAAGTGTCACTCACATGATCTTAGCCAAATCCATAATAAGTTGAGCCAATTCATGTTTAGGTGTTCTTGAGTCACTCTTTTGATGTTGACTTGATGACGGAATTACAAAAACTAACACCGTTGTATTCGTCATAAGAGAGAGGATTAAGAGTTCTATTTCCAAACAAGCATATTAACCCATTACAGGATCCTTTTACCATGTGGTTGTCTTCCAACTTGCAGCGGAAGAACTATAATTTGTTCATGATGGTTGAAGGAGGGTTTCAAGCAAGGATTTGACAAGGAAAAGATGCGAAGTCGTTACTTGAACAACTCATTATATGGTTTGATATGAAGAGCACGTGCAAGTTGTCATTTGGAGTAGAGCATTGATAAAGGTGCCGCTTCACAAAGTGGGTGTCAGAAATGAGAGAGTTCAATGATTTGCACACTATTTTGAATCGCATCAAGAACTTCCCTGAGAGATA
This sequence comes from Lotus japonicus, assembly GCF_012489685.1. Lineage (NCBI taxonomy): Eukaryota > Viridiplantae > Streptophyta > Magnoliopsida > Fabales > Fabaceae > Lotus > Lotus japonicus. The sequence continues at coordinate 66,858,581 of NC_080046.1, read as the reverse complement.
TAAGAGGATATCCATGATGAGTTCGTCAAGAATCGATGGTAACTCAACATCAAGTTGATTGTGATCGGGTTGCATTTTGCGGCTAGCAAGAACTAGCAAGGGTGGATTTGTGAGTTAATGGCAATAATGGTGGAATCACATCCTATATATAATCCAATCACACACACACACTTACTTTCCACTCATGGTCTTCAAGGGGGAACTGTGCTTTCTCTCGCGCCACCCCTGCCCTTGGATCTTCCTTCATCAAGGGTCCAAGGCACACAACACACGGATCTTCCTTCATCAAGGGTCCAAGGCACACAACACACAGATTGTGTGTTTCCTCCCATTCCATCACAACCCTCCGTTGACACGACATCAACAATCAAGATCCCTCTACGTCCGGATCGCCAAGCTGGACCGATTCGATTGAACTAAACTGAATTGGTTGATATTGTCTAAGAATTGAATTGAACCAGTTTTTTCATTAAAATGAACCAGTTTTTTCAGTTAATGATCGGCGAACCGTTTTATGAACCACTTTGGGATATACATAAAGAACCACTTTGGAGAACATTCACGAGATAGAAGTTTTGGCAAATGTACTCTGATCGATGGAGAAAGCTAACTGACTTAGGTACCGGGTATATAAAATTTTATTTCAATCTTGGCTATATCACCTAGCGTTCATTAACATTGATCAGAAACTAATTAAACATCATCTGCACACTGTGTCCCATGTTTATTAATTAGAGGCAGTACTAGCTATTACAATAACAACGAACAAACTTGAAAAATATCATGAGATGATCAAGATACAATAACAAAGAGCTAGCTAGCAGGTACGTCCATCAATTCCTATTTCTTACTCCACCCAAGTCCTCCTCCACTGCGGAATCTGTCATCAGCAATACAAGAAATAAAGCAATTTTTTTTATTTCCATTTTTCAACAAATTAAATACAATTTTGAAGAATAGTATTAGGTAGGTAGTTATATACCTGGACCGCATCTAATGGAGCATTTGCGGTCACACCGTTGCATAAGCCTCGCTGCACCACACATTTAAAATTCATCTCAATCATATACATATATACAATCATAAACTGAAAATTGTGAATTTCATTTCTTTGATTAATTAATTAATTCCATAATTTGATTCAATATTCTAATGAACTGAATTGTGAGATTAATTTGAGAGATATATCATATATGTGATGATGATGAACTTACTGTCACTTTGAACGCAGCCAGTGGAGCAAGCATCGTAGCAATCGAAAGCATCAGGCTCAACGCTCTGAAATTGTGAGGAAATCAGAAACAAAAGAATCACCGCAGCCACCATCTTCTTCATCTTCTTAACAAACACCTTCACCTTCTCTAGCTAACTTTCCTTTTTCAGATTTTTTTTTTTTTTGATAATCTCTAGCTAACTTTCCTTTTTCAGATTTATATGGATATCATATCATATATATATATAAATGAGGATATCTCACTATATATATATATATATATATATATATATATATATATATTTTTTTTTTTTTGCCTCTCCTTTTATCTTATTAATGACATTGGGTATCCAAGGAAACTACCGAAATGCCATCCTAATCTAATCCCTCGATCTCTTGTCCTCTCTGCACCGATTAGAATGATGAAACATGCATGCATCCACCTGCCATTGACTAAATGGTCTCCAGCCACTAAAATTGACCAGCTAAAGGCCATTTCCTTTCTTCTGCTGCTTCTGGGCCTAATTAATTATGTTGTTCAAGGTCGACAACTACAAGTTATTTTATATAATCCCTAGTTTTTCTAATATGCTAACTGCATCTATAATTCTATGTGCTCCTTCGATTCAAGTGAAATAAATATTAGTTTAAGATTAAATTAAAGGAAAAATCATACATCAAATTTCTTATCAAGTTCTTCATTCAAACAAAAACAATGATAAATAAATTTTATATTTAAAATAAATGAAATTTCTTAAGAGAACATGATCTTTAGAAAAGTACCCCTAAATAGTTTTTTTTGTTATGTAAGTACCCATAACCATAGACTCATAGATATGATTTTCTTTTGCTATGCCTACAGACAACCCTATAAATAATTTATAAATTTAATAAACAATGAAAAATACATGTTCTATAGTTGTAGTCAGCCGTCACCGTTACACAGTGAAAACATGGGACAATACAGTACTGCACATATGTATACCTCTTAAATATTGAATTGATTTTTTCACATCATGCTGTTAATTTATTCATTTCAAAATGCAAATCATTGGTCCAAATGAAAATAAAAATCCATTCCAAAAGGCAAAGGGCTAAAAGCCCAAACGTAGAGAACAACCTATAGAAAAGCGCCTCTAAAAAATATCTATAGAAAAGCAAAGGGCCATGTAGCATCTTGAAGGACATGTTTCTTTCGTTAATTAACAAAAAACAAGGACAGATTTTTGGGCTGATTCATGAAGGCCTATTGCTGAAAAAAAAATGGCCTTTTGAAAATTGAAATTTTGTGGTTTAACCTTTATAATTGGTTTTTGACCAAAAAAAAAAACCTTTATAATTGGTTGACAAAATAAAATCCTTTATATATACTTAATATTATTTGTAGAATATGTAGGGTTTTTTCAAGTAAAAACGAAGAAGAGATGCAAGAAAAATTGCTAAAGGCATAGTTTTTTTTTTTATGCTTAATAACAAACAAAGCAAAAGAATCAGCTAACAATAAAGGTTCCAAGTTAGGAGGGGTCATGAACGGGGAGAAAATCTAAGTCCTGCATTGCTCCCATATTTGCTGAAAAATCAGCACAAGAATTAACCTCTCGTAATGTATGCACAATGGTTTTGAATTTTGATAACAAGAGTGTCAGTGAAGAGAATTTATTAGGATTTCTTTATTTGTTTATGTTTTGTTATTTTATTGAGTTGTGATTTTGGGATCAAACATTCCATATGTATTATAGTATTTTATTTTGAGCACTAGTGTGTTACTCTTTTGTACGGTTAATATGAGGCTTGTCGTCTATCTATTTGATGGATGTACCATTTAGCTGCATCGTTAACTTTAATCTAATTATCAATGAAAAAGTGACTTTTGTATTTTAATCACCAAAAAAGCTTATTTAAAAAAAAAACCAAAAAAGCTGTATTAATTTATGATACAATTGAAGTTTGAAGACATTATAGTCCCCTGACAAGCGGTGTAAAAGAATTCTAAAAAAAACCGAAAAATTACAAATATATAATTAGTTTCCCCATTTTTTGGACAAATCCTCATGATCTTGTACTTCATTTCTGGTGGTGGTAGTAGTAGTTGTTTGGCTGTGATTGTTTTGGTCACATTTATAATTATCTGCTGGTGTAGAACTCACAACAACTTCTATAGCTTCAGCTTCTTGGGTGATTTCTGATGGCACCAACATAGCTATCTTTTTCATCTCTTTACTCTTACCCCACAAAACCATGTACAAGCCACACACAATTAACACTGCTCCAAGCAAACTACACAAAAACAATCCAAATCAAGAAAGGCCAAAATGAAACAAAAACGGTATACATATATCATTATTATTATGAGAGTTAAGATAATTTAGTATAGGAAAAATACCTTCCTAAATATAATTTCTCATCCAACATCAAAGAAGCGGTAACCGCCACAATCACTAGCATTAGAGGGTTGAAAACAGACGCAAATAGAGGTCCCCTCATCTGTATGCACCACGCAGTGATAATAACTACTACTCCAGAGGCCACAATTCCCTGCAGTAAAATAAAACCACATGAAAAATTTGTACAATTTAATGAAGTTACAAATTAAGACCATGGTGATAATTAAGAGTATATATATTATACCGAGTAAGCCACAGCTAGTAGCCTGATATTCCAACCCAACTTCCATTGACTCCAATCCCTTTCAACACAGAGTCCAAAAACAGTGGCTTGTATTGCTCCCATTGTAGACATCAAAGCTGTGCTTGAGTAATGAGTTGGGTATTCTTTGCTCATCTTGGCCTGTGCCAGCCACAAGACACAAAAAAAAGTCAATGTTTGAAAATCTTTCTGCAATTAGGGTTTTAAAATAATTATTTTTGGAAAAAAACTTGTGTGAGTAGCTTCTAAATACTAGAATTAACTCTTAGGAAAAATAAGGTAATGCCTATGCTGATAGTGTGATATGCTATTCAGAGAAAGCTAAATTAAAGGAAAGAGTTAGTGGTGAGAAATTAAATAAGCTAACCTGAATGATGAACCACATAGCAAAAGAGAAGCAACTTGCAATGGCACATAGAACACCAAGCAAGTTAATACCAGAGTCATCAGAATGTGACGCTACGTGGCCATTTTGGTGCTGATGTGGATCCAATAGGTTGATGTGGAAGGGCCAGATATGAATCTCTTTCCCTTTGATAAAGGTCAACACCATAGCCCCACCAATTCCAATTAGAGTTCCTAACACCTTAGCTTTTCCTGATGCAGCCCTCAAATTTAACCTTTCCAAACTGTAGAAAAGTTCAAAGTTTAATTAAATTAAACAAAGCGTAGTAAACTTAATTATGACAGCTAGCCAATTAAATTTCTACGAATTCATGTTGCTTAATATTTCATCAATTACATGGCTAATTAGTAAGATTTTATATACAAAGCATAGGTGATTAATGTAATTACCCGAAGGAGATGGCCATGACAAACGTGATGGCTGGAACAAGATTGTAGATTGCGGAGGCAAACGTTGCTGATATTAAAGCCAAGGCCTCATAGAAAAGGTTTTGAAATAAACTTCCCCTGTAAGTAAAATTAACCATATCAGTATTTAGTAATTAACAAATTAGTAAGGCCTCATATGAGACTAATCTTCTTGAGACTCAGAAATCACATTAACTGGGCATGCCTTTTCCAACAAATCTTTTCCCACACACACGAATCAGAAATCAGACACTCGACTAAATGGTTAAGAAACACCATTATTTAACAAATGTGTGATTGTGCTGAGACTTGTACTTATTATATGAACTATTTACTATTGAAAAGAGAACGTATGTACATGTTCAGTTGAAAGTAAAGGGTGAAGAATTTACACAACATACCCAAACAAGCCGCAAAAGAATGACATGAAAAGCACCCTCCAAGTGAGCTTTGGTCTCTTGTTCCTTTCAGTAATGAGAGCAAGAGGGATAGTGAAAGCCGATCCAAAAGCGAGGCGGTAGGCAGTGGCAACTCTAACGGTCATGCCGTCGTTGAAGGCGAGCTTGTAGAGCACATTGACAGCAGAATAGGCTATTTGCACCACCACCATCAGCATCACTGGTTTCAACCCATGCAGCACATTGCATATGCCCTTCATCTTCGTATTTTATTGCTTCCTCTGCTAGCCCAAATTAATGGATTTGGAGAAAACAGAGAGAAGAGAGAGCATTATAGAAGTAATGTGCAGGAGAGGGGTATTTATACTTGTTTGGGGATTGATGGAAGATTCAGATTCCAAATTAGACTGATTTTTAATCCAAAAAGTGTAGTTACTTAGACTCACATTATTAGTGATATTTTAGTAATGTTGTTTTTTTATTGAGATCAATGAAAATAGTGAACTTTTTATACTACCAGCAAAGTGTAGGGGCAGTAGTAAATAAGTTAGACTTCACTAAGTATGAGTACACAAATTTAAATTTCGAGAAAAATATTTATTGGAAGAGACATATAACTATTTCTAGAACAAGCGGCAACATCGGAAAAAAAAACTTAGACTAACACGTGCAAATAAGTGAGGTCAATCAGGACGTCTTGCCAATTAGATATTAAGCTTTTAGGTTTGCTTTGCTTTGATGTTGCTTTATGCAGACAGGCATTGGACAATCAAAGACGAGTTGGCAAATTAGACCTGTGCTGTGCCTTTAGCAAGATTACTTGAGCAGATTCAATTCATTATTAGCTAGAAATCAAACAGCAAACAAAGTGAGTCTACCCCACTCCTCACAACCAGTGACAGGATCAGCCAAAATTGGCTAGGGGAGGGAAAGTTTGACACATTAGGAAGGCGAATATTGTTGTCATATGAAACATGACCAAGTTTTACACCGGAAGGAATGAAAAATGTTGAAGAGTTTGGATTCATACTCTTAATAGTTCAAAGCGAAGATTTTCCTGAGTTTTATTCATTTTGCGGCCCAATAACAAATACTGCAATGCAAATCACGGTCGGATCAAGGGTAAAGTCACCCAAGCAACCGCTTTAGACCTCTAAAAAAATTTCTTTTTTACCAAGTAAAAAAGACCCCAATTTTTTTTTATTAAGCCAAAACATCCCCAAAAAACCAAGCTTAAGACAAAAAAAAACCTTACTTTAAAGTTTGCTTAGGTCTCATTTAGTGTTGGGCCGACCCTGATGCAAATAGTTTCTAAATTTAATTAATTATTAATTACTTAAAGAAGCATTGCTACTCTGTCAGTGCTAGACTTTGACAAACTCTACAACTTAAGCCAATCACTAATTTTGATATCAGTCACGATATTTAGATTCAATGGTTTTGATATATCAACAACATACGTGTTTGGCGATCGTTGAAACTGCTGTTAAATGTGAAAGGATTTAGTGAGGGTTTTAAAACTCTAGCAAAATAAATGTGTAGCTTTCCGGTGGTTATAGTAGCAGTGCGAAGCCGCCATAAAATGTTTTTTTTTTAATTTTATAGATTCTGACAATTTTTAAACCGTCACAATCTGCATATATCAATCGGTCGTCGACATTATATTGAGTTTCAAAAATCTTTGATAAAAAAAGTGAAATGTTACATTGAAATTAATAACACTTTGACAGATTCATCGTCTAATGACTATAACCATTAATCCATTATTTGATAAGCATCTTAAAATAAAATATAACATCAGGATGGGATGTGAGTGAAATAAGAAGAAAAAAAATTAAATGCATAGATAAGAAAATGCACAGAGCCAATTTCAAGATGTGTGCATGAATAACACAACCCCTTAGTCATCACTATATATATGTCATCCAAATACCCGAGTTGATCAAAACCAACGACCAGAAGTCCTTACTTTATTAGGTTTTTTTATATTATCTTCAATTCATTAGTTAGGGAAGACGAATGAACCCAAATTAATGTTTGGGCTAAGGTTATGAGTTGTGACGCTAGGATCATCATGGTCGTGACTTAAATTTTTATTATAAAACTAAGTAACTAATAATCTTGTATTGAAGTTGTTATTCAAGGCAAGTTAATTATTACTCCAACATTAAAAAATAATGCATTTCAAAAAAATCATTAAAAAATAATGCTTATAGCACTTTTAGCCTTGATATTAATTATTATGGAAGTATCAATTAAAAAATAGCAAGTCCCATAATGCTTATAGCACTTTTAGCTGCAAATGAGTTCACACGAATCAGAACACCCTTTGCTAAAGGGATTTAATTTATGCATGTTGTGTGAATGAGTTCAACTTTATTTGGCAATTAAGAAATTGACTTTGATTAATAAAGTAGAACTTTTCATTATACAATCCACACAAACAGATAACAAAAACTTGATCATACACTCATGTATTAGTATGTGTTTGGATTTCAGTTTGCAAAACAGAGTTTAAGTGAATGTGGGTTTGCGAAACGGAGTTTAGTTGAAAGTGAGTTTGTTGTAATGTGATTAATGTTTGGATATTTTTTTTGAAAAGTAAGTTTGACAATGAATATTGTTTGGATAATATTACTTAAAAGTACTTTTGGATGTGTATAATTATTAACTTCAGGCATGAGTAGCACCCCAACCAACTTTCAATCAACAGAGAAGTTATAAATTCCCTCCTTCCATCTAACGTACGTTTAGAGCCCAAACTCAATTGAGTCAACTAGAAAAAAAAATAGCCAAACAAGTGGGTGCAGAGTTCTGTGCATTATGAAAGTACTTTGAGCTTCAGGGATTTCAACCCAAAACCAAACATAGCCTTAATCAGCACCTGCGCCGAAGGAGACACATTACACAAAGGCTTCGTAGTGGAGCAATTTTCAAGAAGAAAGGTAGAAAAGGAAAAGACCATATCCCTTATCCTCTGAACGAAATATCCTCTGTATATTTCGTGTTAAGATATCAGCAATACAATAATATTAGCTATTGCATTTATAAGTATTAAATCACGGTTTAAATAAAAGTTTGTTGCGTCTAACTTTATACCAAATCATGATTTAATGATTTCAAGAAGGATTAAATTAAATATGTTTTTTTTCTCTCGGTTTTAGTCCATAAAAATAGTTTTTTTAATCCTAAATCGTTAAATTATGCTTGTGTGTCTTCCTCTTGTAACAAATAAAAAATTCTGCTTATATGTTTCACATAAAGCTGACTCACTCATCATATACTTAAAACTTTTTAATGTGAATTGTCATTGTAGAACTCACTTTTAACACAACCCATATATTGCTACATGGATTTGGCACATTAGGCCCCATTTGAAAAAAAGACTTAATTAAGCGTTGATGGTCATAAGCGATTATAAGTGCTTATGATCATAAGCGAACATAAGTACTTATGACATAAGCGCTTATTTATAAGCTATTTTTAAAAATTTATTGAAATAAACTGAAAATAAGCTATATATAAGCATAAGCTCTTTTTCATGAGCTATCCTGAGTAGCTTATGAAAATAAGCTCAAAATAGCTTTTGGTAGGCCATAAGTTGTTTGCATAAGCTCTCACAAACACCAATACAAGCGTTTATGCTATCAGATAATTAAGCTCAAATAAGCTCTTCCAAACGAGGCTTAGGCATATGAAGAAGTTAGGGTTCCACAATTTCTGCTTCTCACTCCTTCCAAGTTCAAACGTACCACATGTTCTCCTCTCCTCGTCCCTTCTTCCCCACTCTCTTCTTAAACACATATCCTTTGTTCTTCTATGTATGTCTTTGTTCGTCCTTCTCCTCCCTTCATTAAGACTTATTCATTCCCCATCTTTTAGTGCAATTAATGGAATCCTTTATTTTCATGCATTTTGGTTTAGCCTAATTCGCTTTTATCAATTATAATTTTATATGCTTTCATTTTTTTTTTAGAAATTTAATTAGTATTTCATTTTATGTTTCACGTTTCCATTAAGCTAGATAGGTTTACATCAAGGCTCAGCCTTAGGTTCATACTTGTTTAGTATGGTTTTGGACATGTTTAGCAAGGATATACATATAAACATTTCAAACTGCATGTTATTTGCGGATGATAAATTTTAATTGGAGAATAAATGGAAGCTGTGTTAATTCTAAACTCGAGATTTAGATGGGATCTAACAGTTATAGATTAAGTAAAAGTAAGACAAAGTATATGCATTGCAATTTTAGTAAGATATTGGAAGTAATCGGAAAGTAAAATTTGAAAACGACAACATACCACAAGTTTCATTAATTTTAGTACATTGGATCGATTATACAAAATAATGGAAAATTTGATAACGATATTACATACAAATTCAAGCTTGGTGGTCAAAATGGAGAAAAGCACATGGATCATTCGTGAGAGTAAAATATGTATCAAGCTCAAAGGAACTTTTACCGAACCGCTATAAGACCTATCATCTATATCATCTATATGGTAGTGAAAATGTTAAACTTTAACCGGACAACATGATAAAAAAGTTGGAGTAGCTTAAATGAGAATGTTGAATATGGATGAGTGACACACTAGAAACACAATGAGCAAATAAAAAAAAAGATAGTGAGTGACGCCTATCGTTGAGAAGCTAATGACAAATCAGTTAAGGTTGTATCACGTGACATTTGTAGCACACTCTTGTGTGTGTGAGATTTTTAGAGGTTTATGCTACATGGGCTGGGTTTTGTCGGGCTTTATGGTGGATAGGTTTTGTACCCATGTTGAGAGAGGTTGTTTCTCAACATTTCATATATATTATATAATTTTTGTTTTAAAAACATGGTATTTAGTCAAGTGAATAGGGCTGGAGGGAGGAGGCTAAAAGAACTTGAGAAGATAGTGTTAAAAACGATCTCACATTCAATAATATTCCTTCTGATCTGATTTTTTTATCAAGTTCAATGATGAAGTGTTATTCATATAGCTGACTTCATTTAGAGGAATAAAACTTTAGTGGGATAAAACTTTGTTGTTTCACCCTTTTGATGATCTTATTTTAGACTTTACTTAATATGGATCAAGAAAAATATATATGATTCACAAGTTAAATTAAAGAACTTCACTATAAAAAGATAATATATATATAGCACACATATTGTACAAAACTATAAAGAAAGTAACTTCATGAATTAAAATATGGAATTAATGAGCAACATCATTCTTGGACAAATGTATATATGAACAAAAATTCCTTCACGAAAATTAAAAATAGGATAAGTTGCCAAAATCCCTCTTGAGAGGGTACGATGTACCTACCGCGATCGGACGAATCAAATTCATGCCAATTTTAAGACTTTAATACATTGAAATTATTTAACAAGAAAATAGCTTTTTTAGTGATAATGATGCGCATTTTGTAACACCACATGAACAGAAGTTTCCATTATTGCTACCAAAATTAAAGTTCTAGTAGCCATTTTGAGCATGTGTGGTAGGGGCTGTACCAGAAAAGAAGAAGTTATAATAGGTATTATGGGGCACAACACCAAAGGATGTGATTTATCATATTTCTAGGTGCAAAATGCCAAACTGTCAATGTCTTCAATTTCTTAACCCAAATTGCAAGGTGTGGTTGTGGCCGCCAAATGGGAACACTACCAAACGGCAGGGAACACACCACCACCACTACCAACGTTGCCGCCATTAAACAAGAACACCATCACACTTTTCATTCATCAAACTCAGCTCTGTGCATCTTCCTCGATCCACCACCACCTCCTCTCTCGCCGACAACATTTTTGGCAACTAGTAAACCAACAATTCTCAAACCTTATGCCTTAAAATTGGTTCCTAACATGTTATAAGTAATATGTTATGTGAGAAATAATCTTGATTAATGATAGTGGGATATTATTGGGGTGTCTAAGAATACTATTGAAAAAACAATATGATAGTTGTTGTACCATACATTGGAGGAGCAATGACACTCTTAACATTGAGTGATAGTGCGAGATACTGAAAAGTTTCTGTCCAAGGGTTCTAACTTCTATCTGGTACCTAAGTTCCTAACTTTTTCCCACTATTTTTGGGAAACATGTATAATTTGCACTTTGAATATGTAATAAATAACCTCATAAAACAATAATGAAAGGGGTTGAAATTTGAAAATATATGCATATTGAGTAAACGCCAATATAATACTATTTCGTGAAAAAAATGTGATCGTTTTCGGCTAAAGCATTATGAACAGCAAAAGTCAAGGTCTATATTTTTTCAACAAATTAATGATTTTGTCTGAAACAAAATAATATAAAATGTATAAAATAATAAAATGCAAGCTCAAAGAAAGTATCAACCAACTAGGTTTCATTTCGTCAAATGAGAGTGTGCCTAAAATTGTACTAACATGCGTTATAATGAATCTTACATCTAGTCTAGAATATTATAGAGCATGTGCTTTGTGTAAACTTAATTCTTTTAAATAATGAGCATGTGCACAAGATCTTGATTTGTGTGGTTGGAGCTAAATCAAATGCTGGAATACTTATCTTGAACAATGGAGGTCAAATATTCTGAGCTCCATAAAATGGAAGAGTCGTAGTGTTGAGGCAGCATTGCCCCATAAATAGTCTTTTAAAGCATCACAATGGACGTTCTATATTGTGCCAAGTCTCCATAGCATTGATTTAGTACATCATAAAATGATCACGTAATGGTAATAAAATTCCTATAATTACTGAATATATTTTACGTACGTTAAAAGTTTCCTTAATATATTCTCTTTTAATTTTTAAAGACATTATTATGAGACACTACTGTTTGAAGAATTATACAAGTTCATCCCCTTGTAGCTAGTGCTCTTCTTTATCCCATATTGCATGCATGGGCCACAAAAGAAAAATGTTTAGGTGCAGTTAACTAAGCCAACAGAATAACGTCAATGCTATGGAATTCATAGGATACATGAACAATGATCGATATTTTTATCTTAAAATATATAATTAAAGAATAAACTTATTAATATTCCATAAGTCAATTCCAAATCTTTGTATTAATTACTTTGTTATTGTACGTCAATTTGTCATTTTGATATTCCATGAGTGCACGAATAATAAAAGACTGTATAAGTAATAAAATCCAAAATTACCCTCTTTGGATTTTCATGAGTTTTATTTTTTAGTATTACTTCTTAAACTTTAAACTCATATGTACCGTCCCCGTAGCATAGCTCAAGTGGTAGAAGCTGGGGGGGGACACAGTGGCGGACCTTCATGATGACAGGAGGGAGCTATAGCTCCCTCAAAAATTTTGAAAAAAAATTTAAAAAGGATTTGGGTAGAAAAATTTATTCAGCAATACTATATATAATATAATGGGTACTTAAGAACTTTAAACTCAATACTGGTTCAGTGGTTGAGAACCACGCTCATGATGCCAAGGTCCGAGGTCTCAGGCCTTTTTACATTTTTTTTCATTTTTAACAGCTAGTTTCAATTAGCTTTTGACCTGGCCTTAGTTAACTTGCATAAATATTAAAACTTATATTTTTTCATTATCATTAATTCTAATAGTAATTTTTGTATTATAATTTATATTATTAGTTCAGCTCCCTCAAACTTTTTCTTGAAGTTCCGCCGCTGGGGGACATGTGAGTTGGGTAGGAGGAAGTACATGTATCGATTCATGGCGGGTGTAATTTATCTTTCTGAGAAAAAAAAAAAAACTCGTATGTTCCGAATCTTAGTTTTCGGAAACACAGCAGGTCCAATCAAAGAGTCAGGCCCTAAAATAATGTATGTGAAAACAAGCCATTTTTCCCAACTAAAGAGCAGCCCAAAATTAAATCTATTGCTTTTGAGTCTTTGACCCAAAACGGGATTCAAACTATTCTGACTCACATCGTAATCTTTGGGCCTCTAAGCCCACTTTGTTTTCTCAAAATATAATATATAACTCAAAATTTATTGTTTTATTCTTCGGCCATGCATTTGTAGCTGTGTAACTTTGGTTATGTCCCTTTCTCTGTTTTTTCTGGGCTAGGCCCTCTATGAATGAAACATCTCCCCTCCGTGATGGCCATTTTTTTTTATCTTATTACACAAGAACATCTTTTTTTACTTCATCGGAAGAATACACAAGAACATCATATATATATATATATATATATATATATATATATATATATATATATATATATATATATACACTAGTGTTTTTTACCCGCGCGTTGCACGAGCAATATGTCTATTGTATTTGGTACGTCAATCAATCAATACTTTGATTATTAAAAATATATTAAACAACATATGAAATAGAAGAGTCTGAAATGTTAAGTAAAATCTAGAAAGCATGAGCAGAAGTTTGAGTTGACACAACCCATATGCGCTTTTGATGTTCTTCGGCGACTCCACCGTCAAGTTGTTCTTCTCCACCGTGAATCTCTCCATTGACCATGACGTCGCCAACAACAACAGAAACCTAAAAAGAAACCCAGAAAGAATCCTCTAAATAAGAAATTATTCTTGCTCTCTTACTCTAATTTGGAGATTTCAAGAAGACCAACCCAATATGGGCAAACCTGTAATCATGATGAGAACATATCAGTAAATTGAATTTGCATAAGTTAAAAATAAACTAATAAAAATTAATCTTTAATTGCTTACATGAGAATTTTTCTCAGGGTCATATACTTCTGGTGGTTCTGCCATGGGATTAACCCTGTCTTTACGAATACTTTCTTCAACCTATAACTCAAGGAGAAAAAATCACAAATGTTATTTAACCCAAAAGTCCTAAAAATGCAGAGAGCCAAAGACATAGAAGGTCTCAAAAGTCTTAAAATCCAGTTGCAAAAGAAAATCAAAACACAGCAAGGAAGAACTCAAATTGGGGGAACAAACAAAAAAACAAACAGATCATGAGGAGATTCAGTCAATTAATAATTACTGCAGGATCAAGCAGAAATAATAAAGCTGTCATCATGATTCTGAGAGACTCAAATACAAAATCATGATCTTTAAGGGCTAAGATACATAATACCTTGATTGCGGATGGAATAAAGCAATGGAAATTTCAATTGGACTTCAAACGTAACATACAAAAATAATGCAATTAGAGATGACATTCATGAGTCAATTCATATAATAGAGGCAGGTTAATTCAAAGAAAATATATGGACCCAATAATCTTGAGCCAATTTAAAATTAAAGCAAAACACATATGAGAATAAAATGTCACGGAGGCCACAGCTGAGGCAAATGGGTCCTGCTTTCTATATCTCATTTCCTCCATCACTTTCTTTGTGGTATACGTTAACATAAAACTACTATATTTGTCATTATACTCTCTCTTTCTATGAAAGAGATCATGAGTTCATGACATGCTAACCTTAAGTTATGATCATGACATGCAAGTGCACTTATCTGCGCTTGGTAAGCAAGAAAATAAATTATTAATGACTTTAGAGGAGAATTGTAATTACCTTTGGATTTGCGCTGTTGATAATATCAAATATTGGATGATCAATGAGTATTATACCAGGGGAGAACATCTGCAGTAGCTTCTTGCTTGTGGTTATCATCAATTCAAGAAAAAAAAGAACCCACTTTTGACATACCTTGTACCCCATTATAACCTGTCAAATAACATCATAAGGGAAAACAATCATTGACAACTCCTAATAATGTAACAAAGGACATTATGCCAATAATCTTGTAAAGTTTCTTGAACTTGGATATATGTGCAATTATTTCCACATATGCCGGAGCAAGCTATTATTAGCAACTCCCCTGCATATAGCTAGACTTCAAGCTTATGTTTTTAATATTATTAATTAATTAGCAGCTCCCCTGCATTAAGCAATAAAAAGGTTGTTACCAATACAGCTTCAAACCAATCACAAATTGTAATAAAAGTCTCATACTCTCATGGGTCACAGTCTCAAGATGTAAGATGAATCCAATTAATTAGAGGACCAAAGAAATAAGAATGCATGATGAAAAATTCACTGAAGTAATTTAAACTTGATAAGTAAAGAAGCCAAACATAAGTGTATCATCTAAATCAAATCCAGTTCCTTGCCTCTTCTGAGAATCACCTATGGATGTATATTTGCTATGTCTAAGCCCCTTTTTCTATCTCTCTCTGTGTAGAAGAAAGTGCGCTAGGTGGACGCGTGATCCTTTGCCTTTCCCTACTTGCATCCATTATCTCATGTAGAATCTTCCCTTCATCACGGTAGTTCAAATCGATGACAGACATTTTCAATTTCACCCCACAAACAACTGTAATGGATGGTTGCTTTGTCTCTGGGCATGGGTGAACGAAACGACGTCGTGTTGAAGATTTGGATTAGGGCACCGTTGATGTTGGGAAGAAGGGTTCTAATAATGGAGATGTGAAATTTTAATATTTTTATGAAAAATTTCCTCAGATTTAAAGTTGTCTTTAAAAAATCGGTTTCAATATTTGTTATGATAATAGATTTTAGGTGAAGAAAATTTTTATTTTTTGAGTATTAATAAATTTTATGTTACTTTTATTGAATTTTCGAATTTTTATTTAATTGAGGATTTTATGAGTTTTTATTGTGATTTGGTAGTTTTTATAAATTTATTTTTACGGTATTTTTATTGAATTTTTAGTTTTTTATTTAATATAGGTAAATCTTAGATAATTATGGCAAATCTTTTAAAATTTTAAAATTTTATTAAAAAGTTCTCAGATTTAAAATTACCTTTAAAAATCGGTTTCAAGATTTGTTATGGAAATACAATTTAAGTGAAAAGAAAAAGTTTATTTTTAGAGTATTAATTAAATTATATGATATTTTTATTGAATTTTGGAATTTTTATTTAATTCAAAATTTATGAGTTTTTATTGTGAATTGGTAGATTTTGATGGTTTTGATTAATTAATTTTTATTGATTTTTTTGGTTTTTTATTTAATCTAGGTAAATCTTAGATAATTAGGGCAAATCTCAGGGAACACGTGTCAACAAAATGATGCAGTATCTTAGATAATTAGGGAAAATATTTTAATTTTTTAATGAATTATAATCTCAGTATTACATATTTTATTTTTATATTGTAGATCATGAGAAAGAATAAAAGGAGAAATCAGTGGATTCTTGTAAATATGCAGTAAATTAGGCTAGAGACTTTTCCTAATTTAAAGAGATAATGAAAACGGTTTCAAGATTTTTTTTGAAAATAAAATTAGTAAGGAGTAATCTAGGTAAACCTTAGATAATTAGGGCAAATCTTTTAAAATTCGGTTTTAAGATAAAATAACACAACAAAAGAGAATCTATCAAATTGAATGACACGTGAAATTTATTTTTTATGAGAATTAACCTGATAATGACATGTGAGATTTTTTTAGAGTATTAATTAATTTAATATAAAAATAAACAACCTAAATCCTAATTAATTTATACTCTAAAAATAACTCTAAAATAAAATAAAATGTTTCCTGAAATTAACATTAAATAAATAATAAGATAAATTAAGATAAAATCAAGAAATAAACAACCTAAATCCTAATCAAATCTAAAATTTTAAAAGGTAATAAATAAAGATAGATAAAAACTACAAAAATCTAGCAAATCACAATAAAAACTCATAAAATCCTGAATTAATTTAAAATCCGAAAATTCAATAAAAATACAATAAAAATTAATTAATACTCTAAAAATAAATCAAAAATAAATTAAGATAAAATCAATACATAAACAACCTAAATCCTAATCAAATATAAAATTTAAAAATGTATTTTTTTATGAGAATTAACCTGAGAATGACACGTGGAATTTTTTTTATGAGAATTAACGTGAGAATGACACGTCACTAAATCAGCCTGGTAGAAGTTCTTCTTTTCTAATATATATTGATTGATATTGATATTGATGATATATATATATATATATATATATACACTTTTAAAGTATATTTTTTTGATAAATTCACATTTATTTTCTTTTCCATCTCAATTTCACTTTTTTTTTTCTTTTTCTCTCTTTTCCTTTTCATCACAACACTTATCATATATCTCATTTCTATTTTTTTCTTTTTATTTGTTCTCAATCTAGATGGAGGTGAAATTAAATGGATGAAATGAAATATACTATTTGTTTTCTGTTAAACTCTTTCCATTCTGCCATCATGTTACTTCACACTTGCCTTTATCTCTTGCTTTCTCTGGTTTATTACACAAAGATTTGTTACAAAGCAAAAATGTACAAATTTCCCGTGTCTCAAATCTTTGCCTTTTGCAAGTGGGAAGGTGGAAAAGATGGCATGGTGTCCAACATGCACACTCTACAACTCTACAAATGTTGTGTTATTTGCACATTTCACGTCGCTTGAAGTCATTTTCCCCTGTTATTTTCAATGTCTTGTCCTTCTTGCACACTTTTTAATGAACTATCATGATCCTTGCTAACAATATTTATCTCACAATTGTTATTACTGCACTTTATATGATCATGATCTTGATCTGGCGTGACAACAACCTCAATTTGTTCGATTTCTGGATCGATTACCAAGCCAGTCACATTTTTCAATTCCTTGCTCTTACCCCATAGAACCGAGTACAATCCAATTATAATTAGCACTGCTCCAATTGCACTAAAAATGTTTCAAAAATCAAATCATTAGCATCTAAATTGAGGGTATGGTGCACTAGGACTTGATTCACTACACAAGTTAATTAATATAGCAAGTATTAATTTGATGTATACCTTCCTAAGTAGAGATTCTCATCCAACATCAAGGAACCAACAATGGCCACAACCACAAGCTGCACAGGGTTGAAAACAGAGGCATACAATGGGCCTCTCTTCTTTACACACCATGCAATAACAACAACCATTAATCCAGATGCCACAATTCCCTGCAACAACATATCACCAATTCAAGTGATCAGCACACTTGGTGCTTGACAAGCTATTAATTAAAACAATTAACATGCTAATCTCTAATTAATTATATAATATATTAGCACATACTGAATATGCTGCAGTTAGAAGCTTAATACTCCAACCCAGCCTCCATTGGCTCCAATCCTTCTCAACACAAAGGGCAAAAACAGTGGCTTGTGTTGCCCCCATTAAGCACATCAAAGCTGTACTTGAGTAATGGCATGGGTATTCTTTGCTCATCTTAGCCTGTAGTGTCATGTAATAGTGGTTAACAACAAGAGAATTACAAATTAAAGTGAAACCAAAGTTTAAAATGGCTATTTTGTTATGTTATCTATGTTAATTACCTGAATGATGAGCCATAATGAGTAACAAAAGCAGCTTGCAAGACCACAAAAAATACCAAGCAATTTACTATTAGAGTGGGCTCCTGTGTCCTTTTTATGCAAGATGTTAATGTGGAAAGGCCAAATGTCAAGTTCCACACCTTTCAAAAAGGTCAACATCATTGCCCCTCCAATTCCTGTTATTGTTCCTAATACCTTAGCCATGCCTGATGCCTTGTGAAAATTTAACTTTTCTAAACTGAAAACATTTGAAAGCAAGATATACAAAATATTAAGTAAAGCCAAAAGATATTGAACATGAAATAGATTCTTTCAAATGAAAATAAGCTAGAAATTAAAGGAATAGATGAGAAGAAAGTACCCGCATGAGACAGCCAAAATAAAAGTAACTCCAGGAATGAGATTGAAAACAGCTGAAGCAAATGTTGCTGATATTAAGGCCATCGACTCAAAATAAAGGTTTTGGAACAAACTTCCCCTGTTATATATTACATGACACATGTGAATTTTTTTTTTTACACAAATATATAAAACACAATTTATAAAACACAATTTGTTAGCAATTTACATAAGTGATCATGTAAACATACCCAAATAGACCACATAAAAATGACATGAAAAGCACCCTCCAAGTCAGTTTTGGTCTGTTTTTCCTTTCAAGAATAAGAGCAAGTGGAACGGTGCAAGCAGTGGCGAAAATGAGACGGTAAGCAGTGATGACTCTGACGCTTACTCCATCGTTTATGGCAAATTTGTACAACACATTCATTGTAGAAAAAGCAATCTGCACCATCAACATCATCAGGGCTGGCTTCAACCCTTGCATTTTCCTCATTATATCTCCCATTTTAATTTGTGTGTTTTCACTCTTTCACTCTTGCAGCTGCTAGCTAGCAAATATGTCTATGAGAAACAGCTGCTGCAAAAGAAAATAATGGAAAGGGTGATGGAAGTTTGATGGAAGCCGTGGCTAGTTTATATAAACAAATGAATGCAGGGAAAATGGGAAATAATTTCGAAATTCAACATATGGAAATTTAGTCAATATGCGGCAGCCTGCGCCATACATGCTAGACATTTAGCCTTTGATTTTTGCATGAAGTCTGGGCCCTCAGAATAACCTCTTGCGTCACAAGTCAAATATTTTATTGACCAAAAAAAAAAAGAAGTCAAATATTTTTGTGTTGTATATATCTCTGCTTATTTAAATTTGCTTAAGGACATAAGGTGTACTTAGACATGCATGGTATAGTAGGTAGAATTGAAGAAGGGAGATTGGAGACTTTTAGAGTAATGACTTCATTTATACTTTTATGTCAATTTTTCATTTCATTTTCACTCATTTTTTTTCTTATATCTTTTTGTATTTCCTCATACTAATTATCATATACTCATTTCTCTCTCCTCTATTTTTATCTCACTCTTAGTGTAAATAAAAATGAAGTGTGAATTAAGTTTCAAAAAAAAAAATGAAGTGTGAATTATGTATTATTCGACACTTTAACACATGTGAAACCAATGTACAAATGGTAAACTATTTTATTTTATTATTTTTTTGGGTTCAAATGGCATGTAAGCTTCAGCATTGACAAAAAAAATTCATGTCAGCATTCTGTTAACATCTGCCAACTTTCTTTAACCCAGGGACTACCGTGAAGGGGTTTTGCCACATTCAAGACCACATAAAACATTTTAGAAGTTTAGGGACAAATGTGAAGGCGAGTAACACATTCAGGACCAAGTTGACTATTTACCCCAAATTCTTTTGTTGAGACATCAAATGATATTTGAGGGATAAAAGATTTCAATTCTTGAAGGATAAAGATACTTTATCTTAGGATCCTTTGTTCCTAAACAGTGTCTCATTTTTTATCTCACAGATAAAATCATGTTGTGTCAATTAAAAACCACAAATGTATAGTTATAGATGTCAAATATCCATAAATTTTTAAGTTGACATATCACAATTCCGTTATTTGAAACAAGAAAAGAAATGAGATATCGTTTAGGAACATAATTAAGATTTTGATCAATCTTTTACTTTTCGATCTCACTTTTATTCATATAATGAGTGACATGATAAAAAAGGAAGAGATAGATAAGAAGTGATAGTGTGTAGTGATGTGATAGAAAGAAAGAAATATCTGAATATCATTTACTAAAATTAACTTGAACTTGAAATATTGATATACAATAATGTGAACGATAAAGTTTAAATTCAATATTTGAGTTTTTTGTTTGTGCTGTTGATGAATAAAAAACTTAGCAGTTGAAATTTTAATATGGGCCCTTTGTTCAAGCTGGGAAAGATGTTTTCAATTTTTTTTATGAATAAACTATTTACTTTAAAAGGAAAAGATTATATTCAAGCTCCACCACTGATTTATTAATATTCAATATAATGAAATATGTATAAAATAAACTAAAAATATCATTGATCATTAACTAGACTTATTTTTTTTTTGTAGACTTTTGCTTGTAAGTTGTAACTACCACTGCAGTCCATTTCTTTATTGTGTTCCTCCACACAAAAAGGGTCAAGATTAGTGCACTTGATTTTGAACTCCAAAAGAGATCGTTGATTTTCATGTGATTCTTGCCAGCGAAAGCCTTGATCATTGGTCCCCTTTTCACATTTTTTTTTTTACCTATTTTTCTCCTTTCTTTTTATCACATCACTTAATTATTATATCATTCATGTATCTATTTTATATTCCTATACTTTTCTAAAAGAATGGTGGTGGTTTTGGTGAGAGGGGCAAGGTTCAGCGCGATAATGAGTTGAATCCCAAAGAAATGAAACTTCATCCACCCACACTAACTACCCTAATAATTATAATGCAAAGTTCTACTTGTAATAGCCTCTGCTCCACTTCTATCTCAGCTATATTTATAGCCCTTTCTTTCTTTAATTTGTAAAACTTTGAAACCAGCACATGAGAGAGAAAGAGAGTATGATATTGATAGGTTCTGATTCTGAAGAAGGAAAATTAAACAGCTAAGTTTATAAATGACGTTTTACCCAAACCATGCACTAGACTGATGTTTAAGCGTAAGAATGCATCTTTCCAGGTCCAACATAGGAAACTCTTGTTTTACTTTATGATTTTCAATTTTCCTACCACGCGGTTGAACAAGTGAAAATGAGTTGTGTCTCTCTTGGTTAAAAATATAAAATGTACTCATAGCACCTGCCCTCTCATAAGATAGTTTTTCCCCCATTAAAATTTGTGCAGTTTGACATGTGATTTTAGGTATACTAGAAGTTCACTCTATATATATGCTTATGTTTCTACCCGTTATTCTATTTTATATTTTGTATTTTTAATACACTAATGTCTTATGTGAAATTCATGTGTGTTTAACATGATAACATCAAACACTTCATTACCAATAAGGTTCAACGCAGTGTATAAATAGTTAAACTCATTAAGCATTTAGTTATAAATAGTTCAATTTCTAGGTGGTTATGAAAAAAAATATTATCTTGATCCAATGAATTAATCTCATGATTATCGGTTGTGAGATAGAAGTGTACTCTTATTCAAAACTTGATGAACTTTAATTTGAAAGTGGAACTTGATAGTTGATACAGATAAAAAATAAACTACACAAGACCCATATAATTAGCTATTGAAAGAAAAGAGCACTATAGGCGATAGCCATGAACTCAGGTATGTTTTCTAGCCACTTCAACACTCTACAATCACAAAATTGGCGTCAAATTTGTAGGAAGCTGAAAGAGACATTTTAATCTACCAGCACACACAAAGATTGAATTTGAATTTCCCTAAAGAAAGTCACTGGATAGTAAAAAAGCTTCACTTGATAATAATAAAGTTATTGATTTTAAAAAAGCTTCACTTGATTTCTGGAAGAATAATTTCAACTAAAAGTTCAATGTACCTTACAGTCAAATATGAAGAAGAAGAATACGACTCAAAATGTAAAATGGAACAATGAATAGCCATCAATTTTTGATTGCTACGGGTACTTTGAAAGTTATAATTACATTTAATAGTAAGTGCAGATCATTGATTAGGCATAGTAGAAAATATACAAAATTCCAATATCAGTTGATAGGGATTCAGAATATCATTGTGAATTTATCCTTTCCACATTTGGCACAGTCCTCAGCTAGTGAAGCAACTAATAAGAAAGTCTGCAATTTCACTCTAGTGACTAGAATTTGTCTTGGAAGTTAGTCACAGCATCTGCAAATGAGTGAAATCGCTACTGTCTATTTCCCATACCAACACAACTAAACCAGTTGAATTAGTCTCTACTCTCTACTCTTGCCAAGGTAGAGAAAAGAAATTAAATAATGGACCAAAAATACAAAAGAAAATGGTTTTCATACAATCAAATCAAATTTATGTTCCATCTCATTTGTTTCCATTTTTATCTTCTTATTTCTGTATTTTTTTCTCATAGCATAACATATCATTTGAGGTGAATTTGTAACAAGTTTTTATTGAAAAGAAAAGGACTTGTTCCTAGGAGTAAAAACCCATTCTTAAGCCAACAGAGCAACTCTTGGCACCCTATGCAAAGTCCTTATCTCTTAACTACAACACCAAAAGTGTCAAAATTGGATTTTTTTATCTATGAGTAATTGATTCAAGTGGTATGTACATACTTAATTATCTTTAAACAGTGTCTCTATAGATAAAAAAACTCTGCTCGAAGAGGCGCCACCAAGATGCGGATATTCTCAGTTTGAATATGATTGACTCGTATGAAAATATCAGTCTTACACCAACAAATTGGATTTTTGTCTTTATAAATTTTTGGTGATTTAAATCTCACTAAATCAGACTTAGCCACATGGTATGGCATGGACCATGGACCTCCAAATGTGTCCCCATTTAAGAAGGAAGAATTGCTCAATTGTTTTGTACTATTGTATAATCAATGATCACAGTTTACAAACAGAGATAAGTGTTAGCATTCACATTCAAATTGAATCCACACGCAGCAGTACCATTTAGTTACATTCATAACATGATGAAACACTAGCAACTAACAAGTAGGTAATTATAATTCCCATTACCCCTATCAATCAGTCATAGCTGGACTCTTTGTTAGGTTTTGTTTTCCCTTTTATTCTTGTTGATAGTTCTAGACTTCTAGGTCATGTGCCAACTCAAAAGCCCTTAAATTGAACCAACCCCACCCATCCTATATTTCTTATTTTGCATGCCCTTTTAAAATGTTGCAGGTGTTTAGGAGGCCCATTCATTTTTACCAATCTTTAACTAGCTAACAAGTCCGTTGCTGTCACTAATTAAGTCTTTGTTATTCAGAACAAGCAATTGGTCATAGCCATGCATTTTTTTAGTTCCCAAGAGTTGAACAAATTAATGAAGGGTTTCATCCATAGGTATAGTAGCTTTCCTCATTCCCTCTTTTGGTCATGTAGTTAATTTCAGAGCCCAGCTACATATAGTTAGGATCTCTATGCTTCTCTGTCATATCATAATCTAATTGGTGATTATTTCAACAATGGGCCCTGGGCTTGAAAGTAGAGAGTAGATGCAAACCCAACAAGCGATTTTGAGCACCTAAGTAAAACTTTACATGCTGGTTTGTATTGTTTGTTTAGGCTGATTTTGAGCACCTAAGTAAAACTTTAAAAGTAGAGAGTAAATGCTCGTTATTTCACTTTCTGGTACCAGCTAGCAGACCCGTGGCTTTGTATTGTTTGTTTAGGCTTTTGTGGGTTTCTGTAGAAAAGGCTGGTTTGTACTTGGCTTTCTAAGCCTTTGGGCTTGGCCCTTTATCAATGATCAATCATCAATCTTTGACCCAAAAAAAAAGTAAAACTTTACAGAACTAGTAAATGGGGAAAACAAAAAAATGACAGTAGCAAAAAAGTAAAAGAGAATATTGCAATACATGTTTATAAATGCCAAACGGCAGAGGCATGTTAGAGGGGAGTTGGGTTTGACACCCCACCTATTGAGTTTGACACCCCTCTTTATTCAATACGGGATTTAAAGTTCCGTATTCAATACGGAACTTAAAAAACTGTACTGTATTTGAGCATATGTGACACATTTTCAACCATTCATTCCATACTAAAACAAATACGGAATTTTAAATTTCGTAGTGATATGGAACTTTAAATCCCATATTGAATAAAGTAGGGTGTCAAACCCAATAGGTGGGGTGCCAAACCTAATTCCCATGTTAGAGCAGTAATGGGCAACACATATTGATGAACAGTGGTAGTGCTAGTAATGGCATGATGGGGAGTCCATTTTTCATTCTTAAAGTTGCATGATATAATGTGTTTATTAATATAGGGTGTGTTTGTGTGTATAATTAAACGCTTATGGAAACAAGAGTTTATCACATAAAAGTTTTTTTTTGAGAAGTTAATTTGAGAAAATTATTGAAATAGGATGGAAATTAATATGATATAAATCAGTATAAGCTCTTATTCATAAGTTAATCTAAACAACTTATAAAAAAGTTCAAAACAAATTATACATAAATTAGGAGCTGTTTATATAAACACTTACATAAGCGTTTATGGTATTAGATGACCTTATATAAACTCGGGTTTAAGTTTATAATCACATGTCATGATTATTGCTTATTTGATGCTGCTGACATTTAAAAAATCAACGCTAAATCTTTAAAGGTTTCAGATGTTGTAATAATTACTCAAGTAGTAGTAATTACATAGTGTTCCAAAATGACAAGTGTGTTGATTTTACATTGAATGAATTTGAAACAAGTCCCACATAGAAAGGGGAGCAACTTTTCAAAGCATTTATATATCATTAAATGTCAACCATTCAACAAAGAGACAAAGAGAGGATATAGTGCCACATGTGCAAGGTTTGGTGGTCCCAAAATTTTATGTCACTTGTTCTACTCACACCACCCATCGCCGGTGTCGACGGCGTGGACATATCTATTGGTAACAGACACAATTTATGAAGGGTCGCAACCTTATATATTGTTATGTACCTTATATATTGTTATGTTTTGCTTATAAATACAGTGCATGTTCAGAATTTAAGATACACAATCATATCCTCTGATTTTCCAGAAAAACCACTTCGCCTCATTTCGAGTTTTCATTAGTCTTGTGCAAACTCGAATCTAAAGGCTGATTATCCTGGGTATTCTTGCATCTAAACTCTAAGACAAATTCAAAGAGTGTTTGAAATACTTTAAGGAAAGTGATTTCCATCACGATCAAGCATGTTCATTTTCTAACATCAGAAGGTCTACAACTGGTAGAAAACATGTCATTGTTTGTAGATGTCCCTCATCTGTACAACATTGATAGAAATTAACACTGCAAGAATTTTGAAGTTTAGCCTCCAAACAAAGGGGTTGTCTAAATGACCCAAGATAAAAATTGGGTTAAATCACCCTTGATGAAGTGTTCCAATAATATTGTAACATGTGTCTTCATGTATTCCAACTCATTTCATTATTCTTTTTATTTTTAATTTCATAATATTCATTTTATTAAAGGATTAAATATGTTTTTAGTCCCTGAATTTTGAACCAAAATTAATTTCATCCCTTATAAACATAATTTTCAAAAAGCATCTCCACAATTAGGGAAAAAAATTAGTTTAGTCATCCAGAAAAAATCATACAAGAGAATAGAATCTAGAAACCCTAGCAAGAAAAAATCATCTCTGCACCTGCGGCCAGCACCACCACCTCGAACCACTTGGCTTGGCAACCGCTGTCATGATTTGAATTGCCCTCGTGGTCTATTTACTATGTTCACATATCGGAACTTTGAAAAAAAAACATGTATGTTCTTTGTTCATTTGATTGATTCCCTTCTCGTCAATTAAATTGGAAAACATTGGTCCTAGTCTATTTCCATCTTCCACGGTAACAATCGTTGTAGCACATGCATCTGATGAATACTCTTGGAATGATTTTATGTAACAATCATTGTATTATATCTGGTGGCTGGGGTTTTGATGAATAAATTTAATGTTGTTTAATAATATATTTTCTGGGTTGGTTTTTTTTTTGGGTTTTCTTTTCTGATTTGGTGGTGGGAAAAGTTTTTTTTTATGTTGAGTGGTAGGAGAGAGGAAAAAAAAGAAAAAGAAGAAATTGAGCGGAGATAATTGAGACTGGAGTGGAGTGAGATCGAAAAAGAGGAAGAAGAAGATAATGTGAAAATTTATTGGGTTTTGTGTGATGAGATTTGATGAAGATGAAGAACACTATGATGAAGATGAAGAACGCCATGGATGAAGATGAGGTGATTAAGGGATAACAATATTTTATTAGAAAAATTGATTAAGTCTCATTGGAAACAAAAAATTGATTTTAATCCCTCACGGTGACAAATAGCAAGTTGGTCAAGACCAAAATCATCTATTTTTCTAATCATGAGGATGCTTTTCGAAATTTACATCGGCGAGAAATGAAAATCAAATTTCGGTAAAAGTTCATGGACTAAAAACATATTTAACCATTTAATAAAGTGAATATTATAAAATTAAAATTAAAAAGAATAATAAAATGAGTTGGAATTCATGAAGACACATGTTACAATATTATTGGAACACTTCATCAAGAGTGATTTAACCCAATTTTTATCTTGGGTCATTTAGACAACCCCCAAACAAATTATAAACAAATTATAGCGAAGTCGTAACAAATTATAGCGAAGGTGGCACCCCACCTATTGGTCTATTTTATATTTCTATTTTTTTCTTTTTATTTGTTCTCAATCTAGATGGAGGTGAAATTAAATGGATGAAATGAAATATACTATTTGTTTTCTGTTAAACTCTTTCCCTTCTGCCATCATGTTACTTCACACTTGCCTTTATCTCTTGCTTTCTCTGGTTTATTACACAAAGATTTGTTACAAAGCAAAAATGTACAAATTTCCCGTGTCTCAAATCTTTGCCTTTTGCAAGTGGGAAGGTGGAAAAGATGGCATGGTGTCCAACATGCACACTCTACAACTCTACAAATGTTGTGTTATTTGCACATTTCACGTCGCTTGAAGTCATTTTCCCCTGTTATTTTCAATGTCTTGTCCTTCTTGCACACTTTTTAATGAACTATCATGATCCTTGCTAACAATATTTATCTCACAATTGTTATTACTGCACTTTATATGATCATGATCTTGATCTGGCGTGACAACAACCTCAATTTGTTCGATTTCTGGATCGATTACCAAGCCAGTCACATTTTTCAATTCCTTGCTCTTACCCCATAGAACCGAGTACAATCCAATTATAATTAGCACTGCTCCAATTGCACTAAAAATGTTTCAAAAATCAAATCATTAGCATCTAAATTGAGGGTATGGTGCACTAGGACTTGATTCACTACACAAGTTAATTAATATAGCAAGTATTAATTTGATGTATACCTTCCTAAGTAGAGATTCTCATCCAACATCAAGGAACCAACAATGGCCACAACCACAAGCTGCACAGGGTTGAAAACAGAGGCATACAATGGGCCTCTCTTCTTTACACACCATGCAATAACAACAACCATTAATCCAGATGCCACAATTCCCTGCAACAACATATCACCAATTCAAGTGATCAGCACACTTGGTGCTTGACAAGCTATTAATTAAAACAATTAACATGCTAATCTCTAATTAATTATATAATATATTAGCACATACTGAATATGCTGCAGTTAGAAGCTTAATACTCCAACCCAGCCTCCATTGGCTCCAATCCTTCTCAACACAAAGGGCAAAAACAGTGGCTTGTGTTGCCCCCATTAAGCACATCAAAGCTGTACTTGAGTAATGGCATGGGTATTCTTTGCTCATCTTAGCCTGTAGTGTCATGTAATAGTGGTTAACAACAAGAGAATTACAAATTAAAGTGAAACCAAAGTTTAAAATGGCTATTTTGTTATGTTATCTATGTTAATTACCTGAATGATGAGCCATAATGAGTAACAAAAGCAGCTTGCAAGACCACAAAAAATACCAAGCAATTTACTATTAGAGTGGGCTCCTGTGTCCTTTTTATGCAAGATGTTAATGTGGAAAGGCCAAATGTCAAGTTCCACACCTTTCAAAAAGGTCAACATCATTGCCCCTCCAATTCCTGTTATTGTTCCTAATACCTTAGCCATGCCTGATGCCTTGTGAAAATTTAACTTTTCTAAACTGAAAACATTTGAAAGCAAGATATACAAAATATTAAGTAAAGCCAAAAGATATTGAACATGAAATAGATTCTTTCAAATGAAAATAAGCTAGAAATTAAAGGAATAGATGAGAAGAAAGTACCCGCATGAGACAGCCAAAATAAAAGTAACTCCAGGAATGAGATTGAAAACAGCTGAAGCAAATGTTGCTGATATTAAGGCCATCGACTCAAAATAAAGGTTTTGGAACAAACTTCCCCTGTTATATATTACATGACACATGTGAATTTTTTTTTTTACACAAATATATAAAACACAATTTATAAAACACAATTTGTTAGCAATTTACATAAGTGATCATGTAAACATACCCAAATAGACCACATAAAAATGACATGAAAAGCACCCTCCAAGTCAGTTTTGGTCTGTTTTTCCTTTCAAGAATAAGAGCAAGTGGAACGGTGCAAGCAGTGGCGAAAATGAGACGGTAAGCAGTGATGACTCTGACGCTTACTCCATCGTTTATGGCAAATTTGTACAACACATTCATTGTAGAAAAAGCAATCTGCACCATCAACATCATCAGGGCTGGCTTCAACCCTTGCATTTTCCTCATTATATCTCCCATTTTAATTTGTGTGTTTTCACTCTTTCACTCTTGCAGCTGCTAGCTAGCAAATATGTCTATGAGAAACAGCTGCTGCAAAAGAAAATAATGGAAAGGGTGATGGAAGTTTGATGGAAGCCGTGGCTAGTTTATATAAACAAATGAATGCAGGGAAAATGGGAAATAATTTCGAAATTCAACATATGGAAATTTAGTCAATATGCGGCAGCCTGCGCCATACATGCTAGACATTCAGCCTTTGATTTTTGCATGAAGTCTGGGCCCTCAGAATAACCTCTTGCGTCACAAGTCAAATATTTTTGTGTTGTATATATATCTCTGCTTATTTAACCTTGCATAAGGTGTACTTAGACATTTTTTTCTAATACAATTTAACCTTTCATTTTCACTCATTTTTTTCTTATATATTTATGTATTTCCTATCATATTAATTATCATATACTCCCTCCGGTCCTTTTTATAAGAAAATTTTGACAAAATCACACAAACTAAGGAAACTAATATTTTTTATAATATGTTTAATTCCAATGATGTCTTTTCCTTTTCACAAGAATAATCATGCTAATTACCATAAATGTTGACAATAGCTATTGGGTGCTTGCACTTTCCATCCAAATTTTTGCATCGGGAATAAGTATATTTGCATTGAAATGAATTATTTGACTTAATTTAATAAGAGTGTTTCTTATAAAAAGGACCAAGAAAATTTGCCAAAGTGTTTCTTATAAAAAAGACCGGAGGGAGTAACTCATTTCTCTCTCCTCTATTTTTATCTCACAAATGTGAACTATGTATTATTCGACACTTTAACACCTGTGAACCAATGTACGAATGGTACACTATTTTATTTTATTATTTTTTTGGGTTCAAATGCCAAGTAAGCTTCACCATTGACAAAAAAAAAATTCATGTCAGCATTCTGTTAACGTCTGTCAACTTTCTTTAACCCAAGGACTACCGTGAAGGGGTTTTGCCACATTCAGGACCACGGAAGACATTTTAGAAGTTTAGGAACAAATGTAAAGGCGAGTAACACATTCAGGACCAAGTTGACTATTACCCCAATTTCTTTTGTTGATATATCAAATGATATTTGAGGGATAAAGGATTTCAATTCTTGAAGGATCAAGATATATACTTTATCTCAGGATCCTTTGTTCCTAAACGGTGTCTCATTTTCTATCTCACCGATAAAATCATGATGTGTCAATTAAAAACCACAAATGTATAGTTATAGATGTCAAATATCCATGTATTTTTAAATTGACATATCACAATTCCGTTATTTGAAACAAGAAATGAGATATAGGAACATAATATTTTGATCAATCTTTTACTTTTCGATCTCACTTTTATTCATATAATGAGTGACATGATAAAAAAAGGAAGAGATAGATAAGAAGTGATAGTGTGTGGTAATGTGATAGAAAGAAAGAAATATCTGAATATCATTGACTAAAATTAACTTGAACTTGAAATATTGATATACAATAATGTGAAGGATAAAGTTTAAATTCAATATTTGAGTTTTTTGTTTGTGCTGTTGATGAATATAAAACTTAGCAGTTGAAATTTTAATATGGGCCCTTTGTTCAAGCTGGGAAAGATGTTTTCAATTTTTTTTTTATGAATAAACTATTTACTTTAAAAGGAAAAGATTATATTCAAGCTCCACCACTGATTTATTAATATTCAATATAATGAAATATGTATAAATTAAAATAAACTAAAAATATCATTGATCATACTAGACTTATTTTTTTGTAGACTTTTGCTTGTAAGTTGTAACTACCACTGCAGTCCATTTCTTTATTGTGTTCCTCCACACAAAAAGGGTCAAGATTAGTGCACTTGATTTTGAACTCCAAAAAAGATCGTTGATTTTCATGTGATCTTGTCAGCGAAAGACCGTGATCATGGGTCCCCTTTTCACATTTATTTTTTTTAATCTATTTTTCTCCTTTATTTTTATCATATCACTTAATTATTATATCATTCATTTTAATGTTTGATAAACTAATAAATACATAAAATATAAAAAATTTACCTCACTTATCTTCAATGTGATTGGATGATGAGTTATTTAACCTAAACTTTAATTTCAAAATGTGGATATTTTAATGAGTTTGAAAAATGTATTTTTCCTAGCAATGAGGTGAGCAATGTCTTAGGACCACACTCTGAATTCTCCTCCTCTGAACTAGGTGGTGCCCAGCTACCTCACTCACAAAAGAAGAGATAGAGTTAGTGCTTAGTATAGGATATACTTGAAATTCATCTTGCTATGTTTTGAAGTTGTGTTCCTCTCATTGATTGTATTTGTTATATATTGTTAATGCTTAGAGTAGTTTATGGGATTATTCTCATGTTTTCGATCATTGTGCTCACCTAAGCTTTTAAAATTAACAGAGGAAACAAATGGATATTACAAAATAGTATTAAAATAAAAAATTATATATTTAGCGGCGGTTTCAGGCCTCTATATGTGAAACCCATCAATCCCTTAACGGTTCAAACTTGTTTGAAATTAAAAGCAACGTCAATTATAACTTGTTTATTTTTTTTAAACACTTATTAGCGGTTGTAATCAACATTAGCCTCAAATCTGATTTCAATTATTGATCTAGTTTAGCCGCCACTAGCGTTCTAGATTGTTGTATGCGGAAGGCTACCTGCAGCTTACCTGGAAGAAGATTTTAGTTAATGAGTTAATGTCTTAATGACACATGGAGGTTCATTATCTCCTCTCCTCTTTAACTTATATAAAAAAAAAACTTACTGATCTTGCTTCATCCATAATGCCCATATTCACGAGGAATAATTTTGGTGACATCATGGAATACAGAATATCACTCACAACTTGCAGATGAGGATTTTACAATTTCATTTTATATGTGGAAAACATTAAATTTTTTCCTTAGAATATAGAGTCGTTGAGTCTAAAAATACTTAAAATAGAGTTATCAAAGTATGTCTTGCTGGAGTATACGTGTATTAATTTGTATTTGTGGGATATTGGATAATAATCTGGTGGATATTATTGGAGAAGAGTATGGCAGCAATTAAGCAAGGTTCCATTACAGTCAAACCCAAGGGTGGAAGAAAGTAATTAACTAAGAAAGTTGGTGTCATGCATGATGAATAACAGGATTCGTTTCACTATGTGGCACAATTGTCCTTATGAATGTTGTTCCAAATGATATTAATTACTCTGTTTCATACGGAAATTCTCAAGGTTATTATGATTGTCATAGTGAATTGGAAAATGATGACGAGATCTTCTTGTGGAAAGAATGGATTTACATCAAAGAAAAGATATAAATATATATATTAGTTGGGTTGCTTGGAATATCTTTTGAAAAAATATAAATCAATGATTTTATGAAGGAGTGAGTTAGAACGTAACCAACACCTTTTTTTAACAAAAAAGAATATGATTGGTGAGTATATGAATAATGTCAGTCAAGTCAGACATCCAAACAACTTCAGTTTGAAGTTGGAGAAAGGTTGAAGAAGGTGATAAACGAGGAGAGAGAAAATTCAATTTTAAAATTAAATAAGTTTGGGTAAGCAAAATTAGACCGGTAACCATTACTTTAATTGTCTTGAAGGAGAGATAATTAGAGTTTTTTTGTCCAAAAAAAATGTGTTAAGTTAAGTGTTAACTTAATCTTTTTCAAAATCTTGTGGGAGTAAGTTAGCGAACCCTATTAAAAAGAGTAATTTAATTGATATACATGTCGTTGACAATGTACATTAAAAGTTTTTAAGTATTCTTAACAAAATTGACGTCTTTGTGAGGGGTAACTAAATTGTGTTGCAATTGACCATATATATTAAGGAAACAAAACCATTTTAATGACTCTTTAGTGACTTAGTTGACTTGGTATATACCCAACGTCCATGTTAGTTATATGGAATGTAGAACTCAATTTGTCCTTGCACACATGCAAAATCTTGTGAGTTATAAAGTATATACACTTTTATAATACTATTTTTTTAATGTTCCTTCATCTCGCTTTCTTTCGTTTATTACATAAAGAATTGTAGAAAAATAATGAACAAATTAAACCAAGGTGAAGAAGATATGTGGTCCAGTGTCCATCATCACCCTCTACGGCTATACACATTCACTGTTATTATTTGCACTTTTTACATCACCTGAAGATGTTTCTTTTATGTTATTTTCTATGTCTTGTCCTTCTTGCACACTTTTTGATGAGGTACCATCATCCTTGCTAACAATAATATTGCTCTCACAACGGTTGTTGCTGCAGTTAATATTATCATTATCTGTTGTGGTGGGCGTCACAACAACCTCAATTTTTTCAATTTCTAGATCTGGAGAAGTCACATTTTTCATTTCTTTGCTCTTGCCCCACAGCACCATGTATAATCCAATCATAATTAGCACCGCTCCAATTGCACTGAAAAAATGTTTCAAAAATCAAACCATGAATATCTAAGTTGACACATGATTAAATTATCATACTACAATTACGTTAATGTTTTTTATGTGTATATATATACCTTCCTAAGTAGAGGTTCTCATCCAACATCAAGGAACTAAGAATGGCCACAAGCACAAGCATCACGGGATTGAAACTAGATGCATACAATGGACCTTTCTTCATCACACACCATGCAATTACAACAACCATTAATCCAGAGGCCACAATTCCCTGCAACAATAACACACCAATGAACATGAGCACAGGGTACATGAAAAACTTTTTAAATTAAACCAATATTCTAATCTCTAATTATTTTTGTAATTAGCACATACCGAGTATGCTGCAGCTAGAAGCCTAATACTCCATCCCAACCTCCACTGACTCCAATCCTTCTCAACACAAAGGGCAAAAACAGTTGCTTGTGCTGCCCCCATTAATGACATTAGAGCTGTACTTGAGTAATGGCTTGGATATTCTTTGCTCATCTTAGCCTGTAGTGTCATGTAATAGTGATAAATGAAAAGATAACCACAAATTAAACTAAAATCAAAGTTTAAAATGACGGTGTTAATGTGTTATGTTATATATATATATATATATATATATATATATATATATATATATATATATGCTAATTACCTGAATGATAAGCCATAATGAGTAACAGAAGCAACTTGCAAGACCACAAAAAATACCAAGCAATTTACTATCTGAGTGGATTACTGTATCCTTTTTATGCAGGATGTTAATGTGGAAGGGCCAAATGTCAAGTTCCACACCTTTCAGAAAGGTTAACATCATTGCCCCCCCAATTCCTGTTAATGTTCCTAAAACCTTAGCCTTGCCTGCTTCCTTGTGAAAATTTAATTTTTCAAACCTGAAATGGTAATTTGAAAGCAAGTTACATAAAGAAACAAAGCCAAAAGATATTAATTGAACATTGAATAGCTCCTTTGAAATGATGAAAAAGTGATGATGGAGCAAAGTACCCGCATGCGACAGCCAGAATAAAAGTGACTCCAGGAATGAGATTGAAGACGGCTGAAGCAAATGTTGCTGAAATTAATCTCAGTGACTCGAAGTAAAGGTTTTGGAACAAACTTCCTCTGTTATATTATTACACAATCATGTGAAAAAAGTGTTAAAATTGAACTTACAAAATATTAAACACAATTACTTAGCAATAAGTGATCACATAAAAATATATATACCCAAATAGGCCACAGAAAAATGACATGAAGAGCACCCTCCAAGTGAGTTTTGGTCTGTTTTTCCTTTCAAGAATAAGAGCAAGTGGTACCGTGCAAGCAGCGGCGAAAATGAGACGGTAAGCCGTGATAATTCTTACTGTCATTCCATCGTTGATGG
The DNA here is from genome assembly GCF_012489685.1 of Lotus japonicus. Classification (NCBI taxonomy): domain Eukaryota; kingdom Viridiplantae; phylum Streptophyta; class Magnoliopsida; order Fabales; family Fabaceae; genus Lotus; species Lotus japonicus. The sequence continues at coordinate 66,823,658 of NC_080046.1, read as the reverse complement.
CAAGTTTATAGATGACATTCATGGTAGAGAAAGCAATCTGCACAGTCAACATCATGAGGGCTGGCTTCAACCCTTGCATTTTCTTCATTATATCTTCCATTTTGTGTTTTACACTCTTTCAGCTGCTAGCAGATATGTATATATATGTATGTCTGTCACAAATAGCTAGCTGCGCTGCTGCATGCAGAAGAATGTGGAAGCTAAGTTGCTGAATGTGGCAAGTACTATATATAAAGGAATGGAATGAATATAGCATGCAGCTGCAGGGTATAGTGATGTCCAAATTCAACGTTATAGAAAGTTAGCTAGTCAATTTGTTGCAACATGATGCGCGTCTTACAAGCTAGACATTCAGCCTTTGATTAATAGATTAATGAATTAATAATTAACCAGGACTAAAAAAGTTTGCCTAAAACCTCAAATTTGGTAGGTACTACAGTCTACCTCAAATTACACTACATACACAGTGTACTGTTTGGTGCCATTACTTTGCTGAGTGCTTCAGTTATTTTCTTCTTTTTTCTAACTTTCCAGTAAAAAAAGAATTTCTTGGTAAGTTGTACCTATTTTATGGATGGGGTTCAAAATATAAATATTTATGAGAGCCATTAGAAAGCGTAATGCAAGCGCATAGAAAGAAATGGTGTCTTTTATATTTCGTAGTGCGATAATGCAAGTACTGCTGGTCGTGTCGAGATTGTGTGTTTCATGCACAAGTACGTTTTCAGCACCCAGATTTTATGTTAAATGTTGAAAATTACATGAGCACACAAACCCGAGCAATGTACATAAAAATATTGTTGAAAGAATACTTAATTATTTAATGTGATTATAATCATCTCAGAATCTTAAGATGATTAGTCTTGTGATTATCGACTATCACAATCATCGGAGGATGGTTAGTCTAAATGTTCAACAAATAAATTAAAGTATGAAATTTGTACTAATCTACACGAGAGTGAGAAACATTTGTCAAATGAACACATAGAAAAAGCGCATTTTTCATAATTGCAATGTATATATAGTTCAGTGGGATGCGACCACACGTTGGAGTTCAAAGTGGAAATATATACTTCTTCCTCTAACTTAGTTTTATTTTGTTTTATTTGACTCTAGTTGTCTCTCATCCAATAATTTAATTCCCTCTAGCTTTTTTTAAATAAACACGGGAAACCTGATTTGTTGTTTGTTATCTTCAATCCATGACTCAACCTGAGCTAACAGCTAGCCTCAGCTAGCGTTCAGCACGTACGTCACACGATTCTGTAATTTTTTTTCTTCTAGAAAGACAGATATTTAAGTTCTCATTACATGAGCTAGAGTTAAATAACTTCCCGGTATAGTAGGGGTGGCCTGACTATTGTCCATTGTCGGATTAAAGTTTAGACTTTAGAGAGCATCATCTATTTTAGGAAATATCAGCATTTAGTCCTTGACGCAGGTTGAGCTCTAGTGATTTTGCTAAGTGACTTCATCGGTCTAACATGGCAGTGGCATGTCTTTAATTAATGCAAGTGGCCTATCATTTTAAATATAATTTTTTAATTAAAATTTTATTTTCACTTATATAACTATATAATAAAATAAAATAAAATTATTAATTAAACATAAAATAAAAAATTACAAAAATTATAATTTTCTTTATTCCTAACTTCTAATTAATGTCTTATATTCTTCTTTTCCCTCATCTTGTTTGTCTTCATCCCGCAAAAAAGATCATGAAAATTTCCAAAATCTAAAAACTTCTGCTCTTCTTTGCATGAGAGTGATTCTTTAGACATTAATATGTTGTTGGAGTCCCTTATTTTGTCTTGCATACAAGAGCTGTGTTGTCAGGCATTATTGATACCTCTACTAGTTCGTAGCATGTCTCATTCCATCATATTCAGAGAGAACGTGTGTGCTGATAAGCTAGCATCTTTGGGTTTGCATTTCATGATGGCTTTACAAAATTATTCCTTGCCTCCAGCCGAGTTGAATTCGTTCCTAGTTTATGACCATCATTGTGTTGAAATAGTGTAATTTCTTTTGTTTGTTCATTTTTAATTTAATTGCATTTGTTCAACAAAAAATATAGCTCTACTTATTTGTATATGCTAATGAGATAAACTTATTTAATACATAGCTCTACTTTATTTAAAAAAAATTATAAACTAAATATTTATTCTAATTATAATGTTTCAAAAAAACATAATTAAAATGAGTTATAAAAATCGCTACTAACCTAACCCAATATTGCATTTGAATATTTGATGACTGGGCAGATAGCCAAATAGGCATATAATCAGTTGGGTCAATGAACAAAAGTGTATCCATCAAGTATAGAGGATGCCATTCAAATTTCAACTAAGGGGGCTCTCTAAGGCTGCGCTGTGGGGCTGTGGTCAGCCTTTTTTTCTTGTACGCTTTGGACTTTTTTGTTTCTTTCGGCGGCGTCATATCCCAATTATTTTCTTCTCCAAACACACTGTCTTTGAAGTTTGAACGCATAATAGTTATAATTGTCCCCCAAAAAAAAAACACATAATAGTTATAGTATTAGGTTCCCATAGTTTATGCATTTTTTGAAAAAAAAAAAATGTGTGTGGGAGATAAAGGCACACACACTATTAACTATTAAGTGTACTAGAAGAGTAGCTAGTGGGCGAAGGGAACGAAAGAATTTGTTAGGTGAAGAGTAAGAGTTCAAATTCTGGTGAAGAAATTAATTTACTAACAATTAACATTTACCTATCAAAAAACAACTCAAATAGTAACTAGTGTTTAATTCGAGTACGTATACGGAGAAATCCTCTAATTTCATGCGTAATTTTAACTTTTTTTAAATTACAAATTTAATTCATAAACGCAAATGTTGAATTAAAAATCATGATTCATGATTAAGTGTACGTAACCAAAAGTCATGATTGGCATATTAGATGGTATGATTTTCTTATCACAAGATTTAGCTTAATTCATGACGTATAGTAAGGGAAAGAGAGGGGAGGTGGGGAAGGATGTGGGGTTGTGACACCCCGATGGGCGGTGATTGTGGAGGTTGGCGGTGTCTGGAAAGAGGGAAAACCACCAAGAGTACAAGGGACATAGAGCTCTATAAATAGGAGAATCTGATTCAGAAAAAGGGTTCTCAACTCAACTCTCAAAAAACTCACTAAAAAGCTCACATGTCCGCATCAAAGAGACTCAACGAGCCTAACGTGATCATGAAGGAGTATGTTGCTGAGCCAGCCATTTATGTTTCATGCCTTTAAGTGTTTTAAGCTTGTCATTTCTTCACTTTTGCTTTTCTGTCGATTTCTTTCTGTCTAATGTAATTAGTTGTTTTTCGACTTATTTGATGTACCCTTTGGTTTGTTTAATGCAATTTGAAATTCAGTACCTTTTAAACTTGCAAGTCCATTAACTTATCGATTTCACTCTTGACACACGGTTGTCGAGTTGTCTAGCTTTCACACGCAACACTTTGGCAAGACGTTTTCCCAAAAGGGCCCTTAATTTGCAAAATTCTTAACTTCTTAAACTTTTTCCAATCGAATTTAGAGAATGTTTGTTTGCTAAATATCACTGTAAACAGGTACATCGGAAAATAAAACAAAGCAACGAAAACTACAAGACTAACAACCCAATTTCCCATGTCTTTCTGCTGAATATGAATTGCTAGCTCGCTCGATGTATTATCGACTATTTCCTCGATACCACCTCAGTTATTGTATGATCGAGAGTTCGATAAAGTGCAATATGAGTTCTAATTTTGAACGCAAGGAAATGTCTACTACTTGCACTTAAAAAGCCACATATAGGATAAAAGAACAAATTTCATTATCATTATTGAATTGAATAAAATTAACAGGAAAGTCTAATGATAAAAATAAACCAAAAAATAAAATACTTTTACAAATTTCATATATATATATATATATATATAATTTCAAAAAGGTGTAATTAAGCTCTGAGAGTAAATGATGGCCGTACAATAACGTAAGTTGTTTGGAAGTTCAAGAACATCAAATCTGTTATTTTTTGGGCGATAGACGAGCTCTTCTGCATGCATTAGGACATCACCATTGTCAAACATGTACGTTGGAAACCAAAAGGGGAAAGGCAAGTCGTAAGGTTGAATATCTTTCCTGTAACTAATGTCAAGCAATTTAACCCAAGACCCATCAACTCTAAATTTCTTCATCTGCCAAATCATAAAATGTTCTCTATTGTCAGTGTGCGAAACACATAGACACTCACCCAAAACTCCAAGTTCTGGCTGACGTAACTCGTGATAAGGTATATCGGTTGGTAACGACAAATTCACACACTTCTCTTTATTCAAATCAAATGAAATAATTATGTGTTCTCTTTCCCCGACCATAATTATGCCTTCTGTTTCCCTCATATCAATTTCGCGAAAGACTACCCAATTAAGAGTCTCCTTCAAGTAAACTCCATATCCCAGTAGAATATTAAGTTGTGAGAAAGAATAAGATTCAACTTCTCTCCAATTTTTGTCACCCATACTTAAAACAAAAATCTGGTTTGTTTGTAGGACTAACATTGCTATCTTATAAGCGTCGCTCACATGATCATAGCCAAATCCACAACAAATTGATTCAGCATGTTTACGTGTAAATGGCATCTTGAGCCACTTTTTTGACGTTGACCTTGTGGCGGGATTACAAAAACTAACACATCCGTAGTCGTCACAAAAGAAAGGATCAAGAGTTCTATATCCAAACAAACATATTAACCCATTGCAGGATCCTATTACCATGTGTATGTCTTCCAAATTGGAGTTGAAGAACTGTAATTCTTTTGTGATGGTTAAAGGAGGGGTTTCGAGCAAGGATTTGACCGGAAAAGATGCGAAGTCGTTATCTGAACCCGGCATCACGTGGCGGCTTGATATGTAGAGAACGTGTGGGTTGTCATTTAGAGTAGAGCATTGACAAAGATGCCGCTTCACGAAGTGAGTGTTAGAGATGAGAAAGTTCAATGATTTGCATACAATTTTGAATCGCATCAAGGACTTCACTGGGAGATATAAGAGGATCTCCGTGATAAGTTCGTCAGGAATCGACGGTAACTCAACATCGAGTTGATTATGACCGGGTTGCATTTTGCGACCTGCAAGAAACAACAATGGCAAATTTGTGAGTTGATAATGGCAATAATGGGGGAATCAAATTCTATATATTATCCAATTATGAATTTTTTTTAAAAGTTATAATGAGCTATGATTTTTTAAATTTTAAAACCAGATATTCCAATTATGATCCTACTTGATATCATTCTTTTTTTGATAATGTACTTGATATCATTCTAATATAACATATTGCAATCTAATCTATTTTTTTTTTCGGTTGGAGCAATCTAATCTATTAAGTACTATATATCAAAAGCAAATATTATAAAGAGGGACTGTGTTATGAGGTGCGATTCTCTTATTTTTAAAGCTCCTATGATTAAATTTTATAAAAAAATCAGATAATATTTTTCTCTACAAATTCTTATTGAGACTTTTAAATATACGAAATTATTTGATTTGATATCTCATTGAGTTATTAACTTTATTAAAGCAAATATGAAAGGTCGTATGCCATGGTTTTTTAACAAAGAAATGGCTAGAAAAACTTGATTTTTCCGGACACCGCCAACCTCCACAATCACCGCCCATCGGGGTATCACAACCCCACATCCTTCCCCACCTCCCCTCTCTTTCCCTTACTATACGTTATGAATTAAGCTAAATCTTGTGATAAGAAAATCATACCATCTAATATGCCAATCATGACTTTTGGTTACGTACACTTAATCATGAATCATGATTTTTAATTCAACATTTGCGTTTATGAATTAAATTTGTAATTTAAAAAAAGTTAAAATTACGCATGAAATTAGAGGATTTCTCCGTATATGTACTCGAAAGAGGAGGGGAAAGAGAAATATAAATCAAAATTTTAATAACTAAACCAATGTGAATAACCTACATCTGACTAAAATTACAACATGCACTGGCGGCCACATGCGATGGTGTCATAGATCATTATTCCAAATAATTTTTCAGAAAAAAAAGATATGAATTTTTTTATAAACCAATTTTGATTAATCACAATAAGTGAGACACCAAAAACATATTTGATTCACTAAAAAAATTAAAAATGAAAGAAGAGGATATTTGGTTCATTGTTAAGGTTGTAGGGCCAATTGGGGCTACTCGGCAAGGAGTTTGGGCTACCTTTAATTTCAGAGAATTTAAGCTTGCTGTGAAATGTTAATAATAGAATTTCATCATGCAGACAATGACTTGTTTTTATTGGATACCCTGCGGGATTGTTAGAATGGGCTCAGGCCTACCAGTCTTCAGTTTCTGGGTTTGGCCCAAGAATCAATCAATAAGATGCTTTGGCAAAAAAAGATAAAGCTTCTAGAAAATAAATTTCTTTTTTTGTCAACTACTATACATATTTTTTTTATGAAAATCTTAAATTGTCATTATCTAACTTCAGTTAAAAATACCGCCCCACCCAATAACCTTACACCAAAACGTTACTACATCCATTTTCGGATTGCAATTGGGTAAATGGTCACATTAGTCCCTGGATGTTCGCACCGACTTCAGAATCGTCCCTGAATGAATTTTATTAGGCTCGCGGTCCCCAGATGTGGCAAAAAATAGTCATATTAGTCCCTGACGTTAAAATCCCCTAACGTCCGTTAACCCAATTAATAAAAGTCAACATTATATTTCTAATTTTTTTTCACTTTGGTCCCTTTCTTCTTTCTTCCACCCTCTTCACCCCCTTCTTCCATCATTTTCACCAAAACCCACCCCCATCATGCTTCAGAAACCCAGAATGTAAACCCACAATCTTCACTTCCTTCATCTTCATCTTGTTCATCTTCACTTTATTCATCTTCATCCCCTTCTTCCATCATCTTCACCAAAAACTCCTCCCCTTCTTCATCAACTCATTCCCCTTTTTTTTTTCTTTTTTTTCATATCATCATCATCAACACTCTTCTTCTCCTTCTTCAACCAACCATGCCCAAACCTTCTCTCCAAGATTTAACACAAACCCAACTCAGATTTAACACCAAATTTACCCTCCTTCTCTCCCAAGTTGGGTTTGTGAGTAACATTAAAATATTAGACGATGTATGGGTTGTTTCACTGTTACAATTCACCCTAACATGTGGAGCTCAATCAATAATTAAAATCAAAAACTGCCTTGAGCTTCTTCACTTCACAAAACCCAGATCTGCTTCTTCTCTTCTCCACCCACAAAACCCATTTTCTCTTCAAAACATATTCTCTGCATCAACTCTCTCCTCGACTTCCCAGGCTCAACCACAGCCACCGAGCAGGACCTCGTCCACATCTGTGTGTCTCTCGCTCTCTCTATGTCTCTCTCTCTGCTTTGTGCCCGGGTTTTGATTTTGGTTCTGGTGACGGTGTCGCCGGCGAGTTCTCCGGTTGAGAGTAGGATCTGGGTTGCAGGTTTGAAGATCAGGGAGGTGACCTCGTCCATATATATGTTTTGCAGCGTGAGAGGAATCAGTTGAGGGAGGTAGAGGTGGAGGAACTGGTTGACCATGGCGGAGGCGGAGAAGCCTGAAGTGTTGGAGGCTGTGTTGAAGGAAGCTGTGGATTTACTAGCAAACCAGATCTGAATTTGTTTTTGCTTTTCTTTAGAGTAACATTGAATTTGCTTCACGGGTAGAGAGAGAACAAAATCTGGATTGTGGCCGGTGGGAACAAGAGAATGCGGCGGCAATGTTGTTAGGGTCGGAAACCCAAAACGTAAACCCACAAACCCAACTTTCTGGGTTTCTGAAGCATGATGGGGGGTGGATTTTGGTGAAAATGATGGAAGAAGAGGGTGAAGAGGGTGGAAGAAAGAAGAAAGGGACCAAAGTGAAAGAAAATTAGAAAGATAATGTTAACTTTTATTAATTGGGTTAACGGACGTTAGGGGATTTTAACGTTAGGGACTAATATGACTATTTTTTTCCACATCTGGGGACCGCAAGCCTAATAAAATTCATCCAGGGACGATTCTGAAGTCAGTGCGAACATCCAGGGACCAATGTGACCATTTACCCGATTGCAATTCAATACTCACATTGTTGTTTCAAGATTCTGTTTTTTTAGCGAGTTTGTATTTCAAAGTTTAAAATAAAAACAGCAGCATGTTTGTTCGATTTGAAAAAGATGATGGCGTTTTATCCATTGTGCTATATCACTATATATCACTAGAAGTTAGACTGTTAATTGAGTATTAGACATCAATTATGAGAAATTTTTTCTTCTTCTCCTGCTAGTATTCCCTGATTGTGTTGTGTGCATGTGAACTTTTATCTTGTCCATCTGGTGAATCTTCATTATCCCTAACAACTTGCACACCATTATCTTGGCTACTAAGATTGCTTTTATCTTCTACTACTCCAGACCTGACCACTATTTCCACTGCATCATTGGATTCATGGTGGGGACTTTGCGTCGTCGGCACTAATTGATTCCTTTTCTTCATCTCTTCGCTTTTCCCCCATAATACTGCGTATAAGCCACAAACAATCAACACTGCTCCAATGATGCTGAAATCAACACACAAATTGCATGTTAATACATTAAGCAAATCAAATTAACCACTTTTCCTACATATAAATTATTAGAATCGATTCAAATTTATATATACCATCCAAGGTGTAGCTGCTCATTCAACATGGTAGAACCAGCAATGACGACCATGACTAGCATTAGAGGGCTAAAAACTGAGACGAATAAAGGGCCTCTCATCCGTACACACCATGAAATCACAACCACCATTGCTCCAGAGACCACCATACCCTGCAGATTTACATGCATCAATTAAGTTAATTTCATGATTAATACATTCCAACCTAACCATTAATAATCGATATCTGTTAATACACATACCGAATAAGCAACCGTTAGAAGCCTAACATTCCAACCTAACCTCCACTGACTCCAATCCCTCTCAACACAAAGAGCAAACACAACAGATATGATTGACCCCCAAAATGACATCAACGCGGTGCTTGAGTAATGAGTTGGGTATTTTTCACTCATCTTTGTCTGAATAATAAGCCAGAGTGCATAAGAGATGCCACTAGCCAGGGCACATAGGGAACCCAAGAGAGTCTTACCACCGGTGGTGCTAGCTTGTGAGTGTTGTGCCCCGTTAGGATAATGTAAAAGGTTAATGTGAAAGGAACCCATTTTGATATCAATGCCTTTAACAAAAGTGAGTACCATTGCCCCGCCAATTCCAGTTAATGTGCCTACTATCTTAGCCTTCCCTGCTGCCGTTCTCAAATTTAATTTTTCCAAACTGAGAGTACATATTATAAATAAATAAATTACATTGTGAAAAATGGGGAAAATTAATGAGAAATAGAAACAAAAGAAGTGAGGTTTACTTACCCGAAGGAAACGGCCATGATAAAGGTTATGGCTGGTACTAGGTTGGACATGGCCGATGCAAATGTCGCTGATGTTAAAGCCAAAGCCTCTAAGTAGAAGTTTTGAGCTAATGATCCTCTACATAGTAAATAAACATATAATCAATTCGAAACAACCGATCTCTAATGTTACACATAATGTTATTTTTTTCCACAATTATAACAATATGAATTTTCACATAAATGTTTCATATAATATTAACGTTCACTTATTCAATTAAAATATGTGCATGTAAAGACATATGCTCCCGAAGCCAAAATATTCTGAGTACCACAAAATCAAGAATAATTATAACTTCACATCTCATTTTTAAAGTGTGGAGAGTTGGAAGAAGAGAGAGATAGGAAGAAAGAAGAGAGAAAGTAAAGATGTGATAGGTGATTTGATTGATAGAGAAAAGAAAAATAGATATAAAATGAAGGTGAAAAAATAGTGGAGAAATGTGTAAATATCATAACTCGCCAATCAAGGCACTAAAATTTAGGCTGCTAACCAAAATTTGAAATCCTATCCTATAGTACGATTTTCGAAACAAATGTCACCCCCCATTCTATGTCGATTTACATAAGTTTTCTCTCTCATAATATAATTAGTAGGTAGATGATGTCTTTTTTATATTTTATGATTTAAATATTAAATAATTTCATTTTTTTGAAAATAATTAATACGGTCTTTAATAGTTATTAATAACATTAAAATAAATAACAAAAGTCAATTGTCACTTTTTCAAAAATAACTACAGTATTAATTTGATATTTTATGGTTTTTAATGAAATTAGAATAATTAATAAAAGTCATTGAGACTTTTCTACCATAAGGGCGTATGCTGAAAAAAAAAGTTTTTAATGACTATGATTAATTTTTACTTAACAAAGTAAAAAATTGATATATAGATATATATAATAGTTTTAAATGATTGATTTAAAAATTAACTAAAAAAAATTTTATTTCAGATTTTCGAATATACATGAAATATTAAAATAATTTTGGCATGAGATTCAAAACATAACAAATTAGGAAAAAAAAGGAATTAGAATTTAACTAGAATTAGAAAAATAAAACTTAAATATGTGTATACGTATGAAAAACAGAAAAATGAAAGAGAAAATATGAAAAAGTTTGATATATGCTGATAAAGTACTCTTATTCCATCCGTGCATAGTGCGAAATCAATACTAGTTATATATATAAAACCAATAAAATAATGAGTTTAATGGATATGCACTGACAGTGTAAAATAGTTTTACACAGTCATCCAATCAAAGCATGCCACATAGGAGAGATAATTACATTTGACTTTAATTTTAATTAAAAGAATAAGATATTTTCTGATTTGGCGGAATTCAATTGGATGTCTGTGTAAAACTATTTTACACTGTCAGTGCATATCCATTAAACTCTAAAATAAGAACAATAAATTATTGTTTTATTTTTTCACAATTAATGAAAGAGTTTTGTTGACCTCGAGAAACGAAGTTCCTGAGAACTTGCCGCGACTTAAGAAACATCGAGACAAAAATGGTTTTTGATGTTGAAACTCCAGAAAGATCACGTTCATATAGCTAACAACAATTACAAACGAAATGGTCTAGAAAGAGAAAAGCTTGCATGCTTAATTAGGAGAAACTATGTGGACAGCATAAGTGACCACCACATGTTACAAAAAATTGACACTTCATTTAATATACATGGTGACGTTAATAACATACCCAAACAAACCGCAGAGAAATGATTGAAACAGTATTGTCCAAGTCATCTTTGTCCTCTTCTTCCTGCCAATAAAAATAATTTCAGTTCAGATTCTAGCTAGCTCAATCTTCAAGTGAGTTTCACTATTACTATCAATTGTTTTTGCCATAGCTTCAATAATATAATTTTCCACTTTAATTTTCTCTAGTACTAGCAATTAATTTAAATGCATATGAATAGCAGCACCAATTAACATTCAAAAGCAAAACAAATCATCCTTCATTAATCACAAAATCATCTTAAATATCATGAGATTAATCAATGAAGGAATGGAATAATTAACCTTTCAAGAATGAAAGCAAGAGGAGCTATGAAAGCAGTTGCGAAGATAAAGCGGTAGGCAACAACCACCCTCAAACTCATGCCATTGTTAACGGCAAGCTTGTAGAGAACATTGACACCAGCAAATGCTATCTGCACCAACACCATCAACAACGCAGGCTTCAAACCTTGCACTACATTGCATATACCCTTCATCATCGATCTCTAGTTTAATTAGTACTAGTTGGTAGTATCCAAAAGGTTATATATAAAAATAAAATAAAAATCAATTGAGACAGTGTTATAAATTTTAAAGAAGAGGTAGAGAAATGAAGGGTCTTGTTAAGGAGAAAAGGGAAGGAGTGAAGGAGGGATATTTATGTATGAGGAAATGAGGAATGCAGATTTCCAAAGGTGAAATTAAAGCGGCAGTGTTTGGTTGTTCTCCCACGTCATCCCTCTACGTTGGAACTGTCAATACCACATGCTTTCAATTCCTATTTGACACGTGCGAATTGGGTCTTCGTGGGTCATTCTCATCATAGCCTCTTTGCATGAATTGAATTTGAATGAATCGATCTCACTCACTCATCACTTTCCTGAGTTCTCCCCTTAATTCCCTTCGGCACCTCTTCTACTCCTTAACTAAACAACTCCATCAAATGTTCTGACTTCTGAGTGAGAATGTATATTTTCTTTTGTTATGGATATGTTCTGGATGTGATTGAATATCTATTCCAATAAATATTTTTTCCAGTTATGTGTATTTTTTTTCTGGCACAGAGATATTATTTAAAAAATTAAGAAAAATAATAGAAATTTCATATTTAAGAAATTTCATGTTTTGGATTAATGAATAACTTTAACTATAAACAAAATCATATTTATTCAGTTGAGATATTTTTCGTGAAACATTTATTAATTCCTGTTTTCTCTCGTTTATTTGAAAAGGCAAAGTGAGAATTGAATATTGAATATTAATACATATATCAATAATTTAATAGTACTAATATTTTGTCATGGCATCTATGCATGAATGTGTAAATGTGTATACATGCTCGCGCGGCACCTGAGGAGTACGTTCTCGAAAAGCAATGCTAGTTTTTTTTTTGTTTTCAGTGAAGAAAAGCAGTTCTAGTGATGGCTTATAAGTTAGACTAACATCATCATGCCTTGTTTTTTTTTTTTTTTTTTCATTTTATTAGTATTTCTTTTAATGTGAGTGTGTCGTGTTCAGCTGAATGTGTACCGTAGTCCGTAGAATAGAATTCAAGAAGCAAATGCCATTTTGGATGTTGATAACTTAAGTAGTAGCACTACAATTTTATTATCCGATTAAATCGCACACCAAACCAGAAAGTTACAGAAGAAAGGTTCATTTTATTATTTCTTTTAGTGGGATCTAGGAATTTCATTAATTAATTAATTTCTTTAGAAAATCAAAATGACTTTCTTTTTACATGCAGCTTCCAACGTGCTTCCAGGTGGAATATCGGTGTGTTAATTAAATATCATTGGAAACTAGCTAGAAAGACATAAATGGAGAAAATGAAGTGACTTGAATTGGAAAGGTTTGTCTAATGGTATATAGCTGGCTATTCTTAACATTTAGTGCGCATATTGACCCTTCGATTTTGCGATTCCGTGTAAGCTTATACTCTCTCTGGTCCTATTTATAAGTATGAAAGAGAAGAGAAATCTTGGTCCTTTTTATAAGAACCAAATGAAAGTTTGAACTATATTAATGATTTTTTTCCAATGATGCTCTTATTAATTCTAACTTGTAAAATGTGTCTCATTAATTATTCTCTCTCTTTTTCACTTTCCAACACTAATAATAAAGGGTAATTTTGGAAGTTTATTTTGATTCAAGACATATTTAATGCATTTTATCAAGTTTAACTAGATTTCTTAAACTATGTGAATTTTTTTTTGTTGCTTATAAATAGGACTGGAGGGAGTACCATCCACTGCCAATTTACCTTCATCAAGACTAAGTGCGGCTTATCACAAAAGGGTGTACACTCTCCGGTCACATATATAAGCAAAAAACACTTTTTAGGTTTAATGACTAAATACATTCATTAAATGAATGAACCTAAAAAGTGTTATTTGCTTATATATGTGACCGGAGGGTGTAAGTTTGATCAACCAATCATATTTTATTGTGTATATATTGGTAAGATTTCGAGCACATACGAATTGGGAAAATGAAGGTACAGAAATTAAATTATTGTAGGGAGAATGACTGATAAAAAACTGTATTGATATAAGAGGCGACGATGCCGGCCAATTCGCTTTGTTTTAAAGCAAGTTGAGTTGAGTTGGTCCGCCAAAAGAATATGTATTAAAAAAACTAACTCATCCCCATTAGTGACCGGTTGGTGGATTGAGTCCATAATAAAAAATAAATTGGGCTAATGTTGTGGATTGTTCGGTTGGCCCAATGAAACCCGCCCAAAAAAATAAAAAAGATGAATAGTGTAATCAAACTACAACAATACTTGTAATATTTAAAAAAATGTCATGTGAAGATTATCCACATATGCCAGGAGCATATTGCTTACTGTGAAACCATAAGTAAAGCCAGCAAATAGAGAATACATGTGTTTTACTCACATAACTCTTCAAATGAGTCTATCACGAGTAGTGACAATAGCAGAGCGAGAGTTTTGATGACTCATAATGAAGACCTACATTCACAAGCTCTAGGAAAAGAAAAAGACCCGTTTGGACACATCTCAAATAAGCTTTTATGGATGTTACGGAATAAAAGCTTCAAAGGGTGAAACATTAACCCCTAATGAAGAGAATCGAAAGAGACAGGGACATAGTGAACTCATGATGGGCAGCGAACGGGCAAGAAAGCTAGGGTGAACCAAATAGCTGCAAGCGAGCACAACGACAGTCATGAGAGAGGACGAACAGGCGATCGACAATTTATTTAATTTTTACCACAGAAAATATGTAATTAGATAATCGATCACAAGCTCTCTATTCCTACAAACATATATACTTTGTCCATTAAAGTTGCGTCATGTTATAGTTGGAATGTATGAGTCCTTGCATTTATAAATTGCTCAATACATTTTTTTATTTGATGTGTAATTTTTTATTCTCACTTAAATTCTTGAATATCGAAACATGAGTGAATTCAAATGTGATTTTGTTTAGAGTAACAAATATCAATGCATTAAAAATTAAATTAATTAATTGGCTTAAAAATTCCAACAAGTAAACAATATTAAATCCAAATAATCAATTTCCTTAATAAATTAATGAATAATCTTTGAGCACAAATTGGAAAAGAAACACTATTGTAATTGAGGTAGTATTAGATTGAATGCACATTTTTTAGGTTGAAACTAAGAACGTTTGCACATTCTCAATTCTCAGCCTTAATTATCAGCGGGTTTCTCTTCTTCAGGCTTTGCCTCCTCTGTCTCGGATTTCTCTTCAACATTGGCTTCAACCTGCACCTCCTCAGTCTCGGGTTTCTTCTCCTCTTCATTCTTGGCCTCACCTTGCTCTGCTACTGCTTCAGTTTCTCCATTCTGAAAACATACATTACATACAAATATAGTCGTTAATTAGGAGAATCTTATAAGGAGTTCAAAAAAAAAAACTAAACTTGATAAAACATGACAAATTACACGCATTCTGTTTAGCTAAAGTTGTTATTGACTTTTTTACGACCACAATGGGGTGTAATTTCATACTAGTTGAAATACGCAACACAATGAGTGTTTTTTTTTTATTTTCATTTTCACTAAAAAATATAGCTGAAAAACACATTTGAATAAAAAAATTAAAATAATTTATTTGAAAACATTTACGGGCCAAGAATTGTTATTTTCAAAGCAAAACAAATGAACATACTTTTCAAAACAAACATTTTTTTGTGTTAATCTTTAAATTTGAGAATGAAAATAGTTTCCAAAAATAAAAATGAAATTGGGAAAAACATAATCTCATGCATGATCAATTTTAAAAACCAAAAGAATATTCACATAAACTTTTATCCAAAGCTGATTCTGACATGCATTAGAATCAATTGTAAATCAAAGCATACAATACATTGCAAATGTATGATCTCGTGTTAATTAGTAATAACAATATACCTCATTGAGCAAGTTGCCTAGAGTCTCCTCCTCGGCCTTGGTGTTCTCTTGCTGCTCAACCTTAACCTCCTCAGTGACGGCGGGTTCAGGTGCCGGGGCATCACCCTCGTTGGTCTTGGGGTTGCTAGCACAGTTGCCCATGTTAAATGATTATTAATTTGATTGAAATACAAAACGTGGGAGAACTAACCAAGTTCTGTTCTTGATTTGTTCTCCCTCGGAATTACTGAGGTTAATGATGATATGATAAGAGTTAGAGCAAGCAAGGAATGTTTTGCTACTTAATTCCAATTGGATTTTATAAGGGTCCTTTGGCTTTTCTTTTTGCGGCTAGGAAAGTTTTCAGGAGGCCAACGGTTGCAATTAGTTTAATTCCTTGCTTATATTTAGTAAATGCTATTCAATTTTCATTTTGAAATCAAACTAATTAGAACCTAACAGCTGTGTGAACTGTGATTATTGGCAATCACAGGCTGGGCTTGAGTGTCAATCAACCAATCCTTTGGTTTCATTACATAAATGAAAATTAATTGAAACGTTTTATATATAGAAAACGGATTCTATGGTTTGTGTCCATTATTATGCCAGATATTATTTCAATGTATGCTCTCTGTAAATCATGTTTTCTTTCCAATTTGCCAACTATCTATGATCTAACCCCTTGTGGTGAAGGTTTTTTTTTTTGGGTCAAATATGCTGATTCATTGAGGGCCGAGGGCCCACAAATGTTTTTTAAAATAAAATAAAAAACTAATTAGTCAAAAAAAATTGCATTGAAGATAGAATTTTTTTTTATAAATTTAGTGTAGGTGGTGCAGATAGTAAAAAGGGGGTGAAAATAGCAACCGTCTTTAGCAATTGGATGGAAACCTAACGGCAAGACCCAATTTTCACAATTTGAAACATGAGGGAGAAAATTCGTTCATTTTAAACATGGGGGAGAGACTTTGCAAAAAAGTAAAAGATGAGGGAGCAAATGTGCAATTAAGCCTAAATTAATAATTGTTATAATTATATTTAATTAATAAAAATATGAAGAAAAAAAAATTAAGATTATGTTTTTAAGACGATAAATAATTTTAACTAAATAAAAATATTTAAAGTTGTAACTATTTTAATATTAATATCATATAGCTAACGATGTGCAAATAAAAGTATGTTAAAAGTAAATGAATTATACAAGTATGCATTTTTATGTCATTTTACAATTTTAGCTAGTTTTACTAAATACCTTTTTTCAATTAGGTAGCTTTTCAACTTTTCGCTTCCATCTAGCTTTTTAGCTTTCAACTAACTTATAAGCTTTCAACTAGCTTTTCAACTTCCAGTTAACTTATCAACTTGACATGTCAAACACACCCATAGTGCATATTTGTTTCTTCATAAGTGATAGGAGCAAGACGACCAAAAGCAAAGAATTATGGTGATAAATCTAACATAAATTTCAAGGACCAAGGTATATTTACCAAGTGTAACTCAAGGTTTCCTTTGGCATTTTTTGCACTGGTGACCACAATTCTCAATTTAGAGCTTATCACAAATAGAAAAATGAAGGGGAAAAACAAATAGAACAATAAACCATTTTGAATTTAATACACACACATGCACAGTTAGTGTAAACATTTTACACACTATAAGAGCATCTTCAATGCTAGTTCTTAGTTCTTAATTCTTAGTTCTTGGTTCTTAGCACTATTCATGTGGGCCCGAACTGCCACATGTGCTTAAGCAACTCTTTGTAGATTTTGCTCCAACCATGAATTATTAGTTCTTAGTTCTTAACATTATTCATCCGGTCCCACAATACCATTATATTAATATTTTTTATTTTCATATAATCTTGATTTATATTTGAATACTAATTCAATACTTAAATTAAATGAATGAGAGAGAAAAAAAATTAATTTTTTATGCTAAGAACTCAAAAAGTAAAACTCATTATATAAGAAGAACTCAGTTCTTATTTTTAAGAACTAAGAACTCCACGTCATCTTCTCCAATGGTTAAGAATTCAGTTCTTAGTTCTTAACTCAAAAATAAGAACTAAGAACCTTGTATTGGAGATGCTCTAACATCTAATAAGATTTCAATTTTGTGCACGACGTACTCTAATTTATGAAAGTAGTTTTACTGAATTAAATGATGTAAAAGATAAAACAATTTACCAAAAAAAAAAAACAATTTAACAACATAATTTTGCTTTCAGGCGAAAGCTAGTTCGTCACAAAATCATTGGTTCAATAGGAAAAATTTGTCAAATGATCACAGAAGTAGTTTGCGAAACTGGAGGTCGGAGATGTAAACAGCAAGCATTATGTATTAGCTCTGAAGGTAATGGAATATCATGTGCACTGGTAGTTCTAAATTAAGTTCTAGTCTTTCCTGCCAATGAATTCTTCCTTGATTTTACCGGTGAAGAGTGTGCTTCATTTTTGTGAGGATGATAATGAAAGGAGTCCAAGATGATATGGCACTGGTGATTTTTTTTTATAAGCCAAAGAATATATTGAAATGAAGTACAAGAGGTACTTCAACCCAATACAAAAGAGAAGAAGAAAAAAGAAAAGACAAATAGGGAAAATACTAACAGGCATAATACAACCATATAATAATCTATCACAATAACCCGAATATTCAGCAGGAAGTTTCCAAGAATCATGTGCACACAAGGAATATGTGTCTCCCCACAAGCCAAATTCCATGATGATGATCCGGTGGGGAATACATTATACATGCTCCATTGGTCATAGAAATAGCACCCTTGACTAATATAATACACCACCACCAAACTTGTGCCACTTAAACACATTCTGTCATTAAATTGCATTAGCTATACGAAACCAGTAACCTTCACGTTACCACCCTTGAATCCGTAGGTAACCCGTATTGCCCCTTTCATCCTCAAAGTGACTGAATACACATGCCCGAGTTCTGTTGCCACTCGAACCAAGAATAGTTGAATCCGTCCACTTTTGCTCTCAGTCACTTCCATGCTTTCAGTTGTGCCAATTCCAAAACCTGACTGTCGTTAAATTCTGCCCCATTGAAGATTGCTTTGTTTCGAGCGAGCCAAACAGTCCACAAAATCGCCATACAAATAACATACCCCCTACTCGTCGTGCTTTGTTTATGCCAATGGTTGGGAATTGCATGAACTGATCCCGCAATGTAGGTAACAGTGATGACACCACCCCAAGCCAAGCAGAGCGCACATACCAGATAGAACATGTTGCATCGCATAGAAGAAATAAGCGTTTGGAAGACTCCTCCTCCAACCCACATAGAGGGCATAAGGATTCATCTCTGCTCACTATAATGCGCCTCTTTCGAAGATTATCCCTTGTTTGGAGCTGTCCCGCAGCCGACGCCACATAAAAGCTCTAATATTTGATGGAGCTGGAGCTCTACGTGACTGGACATTGAGTGAAGCATGGGGATCGTGCATCAATACAAACAAGTGACTCAAAGTTGAGTAATCTTCGTACTATGCTATCTTCTCGAATTAGGGATCCAATTGCTTCTCTTTATGTTATAATGTTGGAAATATCTCTTTATGTATATGGGGCAGACAAATTTTTTGTCAACTATCTGCAAGAAAGTGCACCTAACTGCAACATTCACTACAATAGTACATACATGCTTTTCTGGGTCGTTTTTTCAAGACGCTAGAAAGGTTCATAAAAAAAGAGGTGAGGTCATTGCTCTGACCTCTTGTAGCTGGAACCAGATATCTAAGGATGGGCAATTTTTCAGAGAAGCACTAGAACCCTTGCTCCCGAAGGAGGATTCAATTTCCAATGTGTATCAGGACATAAGGACCATCATGAAGACACTTAACGGGACCGTGCCACAGCTCTACTGCACGCACAGACAAAGGAAGCAGAATTAACTTACCTCAGAAGTACAAATCCAGTACTTGAGATCCTACTTAGAAAAAAACTTAAGATCCTACCCTACTGTGTGTGAATTTAGTTTTAACAGCATGCATCTTTAGAGAAATTACTCTTTTAAATATTGTTTGGCATTACTCAAAATATTGAGCAACTTATTACTTTTGCTTAAGAAGATATTATTTCTCGAAAGTTGCAATGGATACAAGTTCCCCCACGACATTCCAATCTTCTCTCCATTACATTCATATCTTTACTCTTAGATGGAACTAATACAATAACACTAACTATTATTTCATTTGTTTATTATTTATTAGCTCTTAATTTTTTCCCCCTTTTCCTACAAAGTACAAACCGCCTTCACTTTTTTCACCAATTCTTCCCTTAATTTCTCCGTGTATTTGTTCCTTGTTTCAATTTCAGCTCCTCAAATTTCAATAATTTATCTTTTAGCCAAACGCACACACATATATGCAAGTTCTTTTACTAGTCCCTTTTGTTTTGGTCCCCTAAGGTTGCAATGTTGCCTCCGCCACTGAAATTCAGCAACCTTTTAAATATGAATTCCATCAGTGATTACAGAAGGATCCAACTAAGCAACAACTTGGAAACTCATGTCTGAGTAATTGATTTAGGTTTTGTTCTCTTTCCATGGGAGGAATCAAAGCTTCAACAGAAACTCTTCTCTTCAACTTAATCTGAGATGAAATATTGGATGGCAGACGAGGTTGACAAGGGATGATGACAATTTTAGAAAAAATTGAGTTGTCATGAAATCCCATATCATAAATATAACTATATTTACATGGATAGTGACTGCGTACACATCATTAAAAAATTGGGACTTCCATGTTCATCGAATTCGAACACATATTCATCTTCTTAAAACAATTTGTGTTTTTTATATTTAAAAAATATTTTTAAGTACCTAACAAAAAGATTACGTTTTAGAAATTTTTAAGAAAATTATAACTTGATTTTTTTTATTAACTACACCAATTAAAATCAACTTTTTTTTTGTCATTTCTCTCACCTATTACAGTATAATATATTTTTCCAATAAGCCAATCAAAATAGTTTTTTTTAATTCTTTCACTAAATATTTTCTCCGTTTGACCGTGTATTAATTCTTAGTTTAATATAAGGTATATGAACTCTACTTCATCTCACTTGAGTATAGGGATGGAAATGGGTAGTGCATGTTTTATCATTCGCAAACTCAAATCCAAAATTAAAACCTAAATCTAAATATTGTTTGGGTGCTAAACTGAAATCCACACCCGCGCTCAATGAGTTAAGGATCTGTGTGCTCGAAGCCAAATCCGAAACATGTAAATGTTCTAGCACCACTTCTATTTCATCCACAGTAAAATCATGAACTTTTATGATAAAAATTAGATAACTAAGATTCATTACCAAATAACAATACAATTCAAACAAACAACTTAGTCACATTAAAAACACAAGTCAAATGCAACTTTACAAGGTGAAGTAAACTCGGCAATTCAAAGTCTTCGACAGGACAACAAACACAAATCCAACATAACATATACTTAAAACATACAAAATACCATATCTCTTAATGGCTCAAGGCTAAGTGTAACATAGTGATCTAACGAGGGCAAACTCCAGAGAGAGTAGCGCTGCAGCATTGGCAAATCAGTACATGATGACCTAATAATTTAGTAATAGTAACTAATATATAACGGTATTTAAGTAATTTTAAGTTTTTGGATACAAGTTTTAATTTGTTCTTCCCAAATTCAAACCCAAAATGACTCTAAATTTCGGGCAAACGCAAATCCAATCAATGCGGGTTTTTACTCGTTGACTCGTATTTGAGTTCAGGCGGGCCCACAGGTTCAGATGAGATTGCCATCCCTATTTTGAGTTTTTTGGATTTTTTTCTATTTATGTATCTATCCCACATCATAATGTCATGTGAGTGATTAGAACCATTATTAATTTTCAATGAAACCTGTTTTTGATAGACATGTCATATACTCATATGTATGCATGTTTGCAAGGAGTGACTTTAATTTCTAGAAAAGAATTTTTCCTATGTAACCAACAAAAAAAATAGAAAAGATTTCATTTATAAATTCTTTAATGAAATTATAAGCTGATTATTTGTATTTGAATACATAAATTAAAATCAATTTATTTATTGTCTCTCTCAACTATTATAATAGATTTTTCTTATAAGGTGAATACAAATTAGCTTTTCGAAAAAAATGATATTTTCATCAAGTCCAGCTTTATTAAAAATAAAATAATTTAAAACAAAAGCTTAAAAAATATCTTGGAAATCATAAAATTAATTTTTAATTATAAAAAATTAAAACAAATGCACTTTTACTCTTCGAGTTATTTGATCTCTCTTGATATAAATAGGATAAAATCTAAAAACATGTTGATAATGTGTCTTGGAGAAAATTCAAGTAAAACAAATACTATGCCAAAAGGGACCTGGTCAATTATATAATGCACGTCCCATGTGAAAAGAATGGTAACTTCCCCGTATGGTTAGCATCAATAGGAAAATGAGAACCCTCATATTAACAGAATACAATCAGATACTGAATTTGCTAACCTTCAACGGTGAGGATTCTCCATCAAGGGGATGGAGCACCTGCCCAATAAAGAGGATTGTTCCAGTCAAATCTTCTCTGATCAAGAAGAGGAAAGGGTGGTCAGCTACGAAGTCTATATCAGTCAAAACTGCACGAGTACAACCTTTTATCTCCCCAAGCACAACAGCAGGCGTCGTAGCTTCAACGTCTTCTCCATTTACCTCAACGAAAGCTTTGTGAAATATGCTTTTCACGTATAATGTATCCGGAGTGTTCACCCTCACCATTTTTGAAAAATCTGTATGCCCTTCAGAGAAAGCTGAAACCACTCCCAGCTCCTTCAGCACATTAGAAGCTTCAAATGTAAAAGAAATCTTGAATTTTGGAATCATGAATCTGCGTACTCCCACTTCTCGCCGAGGAAGCTTGCCTTTCAAGAAACCGGATTTTGAAGCCAGCTTTTCAATTAAAGCTGGCAGTCCATCATTTGCATTTGGAAGAAAAATGCACATGGAAAACCGACACTCGTTATCTTTACCTTGTTTATAAGAAAGACGGAGGACTTTGAAACCATCAAAAGCTCTAATATATTGTGTCTTCTTCTTGCTTGTCATGAAGGGAACTTTGACAGAGGTGCCATTAAGGAGGTGAAAATAATCTATGAATGTTCTATCATCAAACTTGTGTTTCCACGCACCCTTGAAGGGAAGTGCATTTGCAAAGATAAGCCCTTCGAAGTCTTCTTTTGTCCTGGGAGGAAGAAGCTTCGTAAAGAAGCCATTAGTCTCTTTTTCAATCCATGAATTCACTTCTGGAACCAATTGATCAGGCACTGGATCATCCTTTAAAACCACATTAATTTCAAAATTAATATTTTTTCATAATTAATTTAATAGAAGGATCTGCTGTTGAATTACAAAAAGTTAAAAGTTCTTGAAAAAATGATAGTACCTCGATCATGATAAAATGTGCAGAAGCTAGAGTGGTCATGTAATGAGTGGCCACAAATTGTTTAAAAGAAGGGGAAAGGGAAAACGCATGATCAGCCCACATTCCATTCGCAAAAGACAGATGGTGTGAAGGAGCAGCGAACACAGCGGGGAGGAGATTAGAGAAGAAGGCATTGAGATGGTCGACAGATTCAAATTGGAGGAAGGAAAGAAGCTCATCGAGTGTGCGGCCTTCTGAACCAACGGCCATGACGCTAAGAGCAACGTGGAGAGACAAGGGCGAAAAAATGATGTTCTTCTCCTGACGATCTTCTTTTGAGAATAAATGCTTTGTGATGCTGAGGGCAACATTTGTTTGGCACCGGATTGATTTTTGGAGGTCTGTTTCTGCTCTAACTATACTTGACTTCTTCTTCTTCAGTGTAACCTCAGGCTTATCATCATAGTCGTCATCACCTTCATCTTCCTCCTCCTCATTCTTATCCGATTCAAAATCACTCGATTCTTCCTCTTCCTCACCATTGCCTAAAGGGCGGACCAGGTATTTTGTTCTCAAATCCTCCTACAAACATTTTATGTATAAGAGTACCACAAATGTCAAAAATATAGTGAAAAAGAATTATAGTTGCAGTAAATTGACAATACAATAATGGAGTGATGGATCCAGAAATTTAATGTTGTGAGGGCAATATATTCATATAAATTTGTAACAAAAAAAATTAACATATACTATTAAAAGTTATGAATTTTTTTACTAAAGCAGACACAAGTGAAATCATTTTTTACCAAAGGGGTCATCAAAAACCATACTTTTACTACTCAAGTGAGGGCATTTAACAATGTGAGATACAAGTGATGGCATTTTTTTTAAAAAAAAAAACCATATATATTTTTACTACTCAAATTTTTTTCTAATGATATTTTCCAAATTTAAGTGAGGGCACTTGCCCTCATATACTTGAACATAGATCCGTCCCTAGTTAACCAAAGTAAATTTTTTTTTTCAATCTCACTTAAAGAAGGCCAAAAGTATGCAAGGCAATTCTTCAGTTCTTTTAGACGAAATGTTAAACTTGATAGGGTTCCACTGATTTTTAGACAAACATTATGAGCCAGAATTGCAGAAAATTCAAGTAATATAAATAGTATCACAGTAAGGACCTGGTCCATTATATAATGCACATCCCATGTCAAAAGAATATAACATTCTCCATGTGGTTGGCATCAATAGGACAGAAAGAACTGTCATAATCACAAAATAAAATCGGATATTGAAATTGCTAACCTTCAACGTTATGGCTTCTCCGCCAAGAGGATGGAGCACCTGCCCAATAAAGAGGATTGTTCTAGTCAAATCTTCTCTGATCAAGAAGAGGAAAGGATGATCAGCAACAAAGTCTATACCAGCCGGAACCGAAGACGAACATTTTAGTCTCCCAAGCATAACCGTGGCCGCTGTAGCTGTAGTGCCTTCTTCATTTACCTTAATGAAAGCTTTGTGAAATATGCTGTCAACGTATAATTCATCCGAGTTCACCTCCACCATTTTTATAAAATTTGCATCTCGTTGAGAGAAAGGCGAAACCACTCCCAGCTCCTTCAGCACATGAGAAGCTTGAAGTTCAAAAGAAATTTCGAACTTTGGAATCCCGAAGAAACGCGTTCGCACTTTTCGTCGAGGAAACTTGCCTTCCAAGAAACCAAATTCTGAAGCCAACTTTTCAATTAAAGCTGACAATCCATCTTTTGCATCTGGAAGAAAAATGTACATAGAGAATCGGCGTTTTTTTATCTCTACCTTGTCTATAAGAAAGACGGAGGACTTTGAAACCATCAAAAGTGCTAATAAAGTTAAATGGCTCCTCCTTCTCCTTGCTTATCATGAACGGAACCTCGACTGAGGTGCCATTAAGGAGGTAAAAATCAGAATAGTCAGTTTTTGAAGCATCAAACTTGTGTTTCCACGCCCCCTTGAAGTACAATGCATTTGCAAAGATAAGCTTGGTAAACTTGTCTACTATCCTGGGAGGAAGAAGGTCTGTAATAATGCCTTCCGTTTCTTTTTGAACCCACAAATTCACATCATGATGCACTTGATCACCCTTGGTCCCAAAATCAACTGAAGCCAGCGTGGCCTTGTAATGAGTTGCCACAAGTTGTTTAAAAGAATGGGAAAGTGAAAGCGATTTATGAGCCCACATTCCATTGATAAAAGACAGCCGATGTGAAGAATCAACAACATCAGAGAGCAAAGCAGAGACGAGCTGAGAGAAGAAAGTGTTGAGATGGGCGATGGAGTCAAATCGGAGGAAGGAAAGAAGCTCGTTGAGTGTGGTGCCTGCCGAACCAGCAGCCATGATGCTAAGAACAACATGGAGAGAGAAGGGCGAAAAGATCAGGTTCTTGTCTTGATATTCTTGTTTTGAGAATAAATGCTTTGTGATTGTGAGGGCAAAATCTGTTTGGCGCCTGATTGATTTTCGGAGGTCCATTTCTGCTCGAAAATCCCACACAATGAGCAATAAGTCAATGATACAAATTGGAGAAAATTGCTTACAATGAACAACCAATCATGGAACTAAATAATTAAGCCTTGAAGAATAACAACTAAGAATCCTACATGAAGAACAACTAAACTAGTACCAGATACCAAATAATCTGAACTCAAGATTCCTTTTGTAAACCCTAGCCCATGAAAAATTAGTGAAATATTGAAAAAGCAATCGAACTTCATAAACTAGTGGCGAAAGGAGATGAGGGCCGAACCTGCACTACTACAAAAAAGGCCTATTGCCACGGTTAAACTCGCCCTTTCGCCACGGTTTAACCGTGGCAATAGCGAGCGTGGCAATTGCTCAATTGCCACGGTTTGCCCCTGAACCGTGACAATTGCTTCGCCTATAACCACGGTTCGTAAATGTTAACCGTGGCAATAGAGGTCACATATTGCCACGGTTACGTACTTAACCGTGGCAATAGAGACCACATATTGCCACGGTTACGTACTTAACCGTGGCAATAGAGACCACATATTGCCACAACCATTTAACCGTGGCAATAGAGGCCACATATTGCCACAGTTAACTACCCAATTGCAGCAAATTGCAGCCACCAAATTTCATAAAAAGTAACTGAGTCTAATTGCAGCCACCAAATTTCATAAAAAGTAATTGAGACTAATTGCAGCCACCAAATTTCATAAAAAAGTAACCTCAACAATGTAGCAGCTAAAGGAAATGAATAATAATACACTAGTAACAAAAATAAATAGAAAAAATGTCCTCTACCTCACTAATTATGTCTATTTACATATTATTATGAGTCATGGAACCGTGGAGCTCTCTGCTTGGACTAATATTCGAAGACATTGTTAGCACCATTCCTCTGAGAACTTCACACAGATTGTTTTCAGTTCATTGATCCAGAAACTGATGTTCTTGTAACATGGAGGAAACTGTAAAGCAGAGAGGACTCTACATGAATTTCCCATGATTAATAACAAGACAGTCAGACATAGGAACATAATCCCACAAGGAATGCACATAAAAAGGGCTAGTAAGATTGCTTAGTTACATGCCTTTTGCTTCAACATTACATATTAGATGAGTATCATTTGACAAGAATGAAACTGAAATGCAGATAATATAATATGGATTTATTAGTTTAAAATAACTATGGTATGAGGTATCTGAATTAGATCGTGACAAGGACTTTAACATAGTGAAGTATCAAATCCATGAGGATTAGTATCTCTAAGTTTAGCGAGTGTAACTCACTAAAACAACATGAAAAATATGAAGAGTTTTGCATAACAAATTGTGTGGACAATCTTAAGTTTCAAAATGATGGATCTTTTATATACAGTTTTAAATTGCAGTAAATATTCTAAAGAATAACAAATATTCCTAACCATGAACTACTCAGCGCAATGACAATGAATGTAGAAACCCAGGGGTACACGCATAGAAGCACATGTAGAAGTTACCTTTGAAAATGGCTTAAACTTAACTCCCAACTGGCCCTTTGGAGAACTGTAATTAATAAAACACATGTAAGACATAACAGATAAAGAGCATTCATAAGGCACCCAGAACATCAAAAACATATGAGTACCCTATATAATAGAAAATCAGCACACATAACATGGAAGGAAGCCCACCAGGCCAGCTGGGAACAAACATTGGAAGAGGTAAAGAAGTAGACTCAACTGAAAGGAGAACAAAAGAGCACTCATAAGGCACCCAGAACATCAAAAAGTGAAGAGGGAAAAACTGAAACAGAGGAATATTTTTTAACTTCGAAAATGAACATACCGTTTTCTCTGAGTTTGTTTGTTGATGCCTAAGCATTTTGATGCTGCTTCAGTCACAGCCTGTTGATTATCACGAATTTAGAATAAGTAGCAAGAATTAGAAAAACTCAATCTCCATAATCAAACAACAAATAGGTGTGATGTTGTAATTTTTAGGCTATCATGTTTTTCTCTCTTTGGATTCAAAGGCTAGGACGAGATGCAAGTTAAACACGAAAAAAACATAACTGAAAAACTATGACCTCTATGTTAGCTTCATGTAGACATCATCTACCTTCATGTTTTCTATTTGGGGACTTAATTATGTTTGAAACAACCTGCAAAAGCATATTACACAATTTCATAGAAGAAAAATCTAACATATGATATTACTAGGAATTTGGAAAGAACTAAAGAGAAAGGAGAGGAATTGGTACATGGAGGCACACAATGGAAGATGATTCAGCAAGCAAGCAATCTAAAACGCTCTTGTTCTTGGCCAACCAGAATGATCTCATGTCACTACCAGAAAGCTATCCAAATCAAAACCAGAGAAACTAAAATCAAAAGAAAAAAAAAAAATGCAGAACATGTATAAATAGTATCAATTTTATATTCTCTTCTTTTCTTTATTAATATGAAAAACATAATAAGAAGTAGCAAAGAAATAGTTTATGGAACATTAAGTACCAAAAGAACTATCCTTATGGTTCATTAAGTACCAAAAGAACCATCGAAAGGGAAAACACGTCCCTCAAACCTTCCCCTGCACTAGCTTGAGAGCCTACCATTATGCCAACTAACAACACATTCCCCTACGCAATCCTCCTTGAATTACATATTGCAGAAGTATTAATATTGCCCCTCAAAGTCTCAGAATACCAGGAATCAAGCAACTGGTTTATATTCTTACTTGTGTGAGTAGCATACTTCTTGCTTTCTCTTTTCAATGCATTCCCTCAGAGCTTGTACTTCTGCCAAAAGTTCCAACAATGGTTAATCTCAACACAAGCATGGAATTGTAAACTTTCTAGAGAAAATAATTTATACTTTAACAAAAGAAAATCCAATGGGAATTAACAAACCAACCCCCAACACGCAATTTCATCCCAACCAAATCTGAACTCATATATGTTAAACCATTCTGGTTCCTTTAAGCATTCTCCCCAAAAACAAGCTAAAACATACAACACTAATTTTTCTGCACTAAACCAAATTCAGTTGCCACAAAAATACCCACAAGAGAGAAAGAGAGATAGAGAGAGAGAGTGAGAGAGAGAGAGTGAGGAACGAAGTAGAAAGCAAAACCCAAAAAACCCCTTTCACCTTCAACCAAACAAACATGATAGCTTACTGCTTACCAGGAATACTTCGTGCACGAGAACGAAACCGAAGTGCTGCTCCAAAACGATGCCGTCGCGACCCTAACAAAGAGAAACCTAGCAAAAAATATAGATGTCGAAATCAAATTAACACTCAAGGATAACGAATCAGAGAATTTGAACCCTAAACCAACAGAATCGAGATATAATCACAATAAAATTGACAATTCCTCAATCATTCAAAATGATTTCAGAAGGGAATCAGTAAATCAGATCAAATTGAGAAATTAATTTGATGAAGTGGAACTTACCGTGCGAAGGAGAGGGAGAGGGACGCGTGCGACCGAGAGGGAGCAGGAGAGAGAGAGAGAGAAGCGAGAAGCGAGAGAAGGACGAACGAGAGGGAGAGGTGGGGTGATTGCAGATCGAGAGGGTTAGGGTTTGGAGAGTGGTAGGGAAAAAATGAGAGTACTGAGTAAGTGGAAATCTCAAAAAAATTGTCTATTTGCCACGGTTCCTAAAAAATATAATAAAATATTATACCCTATTACTACGGTTCCGTGTATAACCGTGGTAACTGACCTTTTGCCACGGTTCCGCCTATAACCGTGACAATTGAGGCGTGGCAAAAGGTTTTTTCTGTAGTAGTGCTGCTAAGTCTTCTCTTTTCAGATTTTTTTACATGAAGGAGATGATTTTATTGTTATAGACTTATAGTTATATAGAGAAAATATATAATTAAAATAATAATAAATCTACTTTTTCTTTTATAAATCTACTGGTGGTAAAGTAATATAAAATCAAATCTATAATTTATATCCCTATATTTAAGAGGTAACCCCTAAATCATGAAGATTCGAAGTATTAAATAAATTAAGTAATAAATAAGTTAAAATTTAGAACTCAATCACTATCAGTTTTAATTTATATTTGTAATTAAAAAGAAATAGAACAACAAATTCTAAAAAAAAAAAGAAATAGAACTCCTGCTTAGCAGATTTGATCATGCAATCTACTGTAATGTAAGCAAAGCATGTTTATATGTGCATGCTTACTTACTACTAGAAAAATTTTGATTTGCATCCATACAATGAATGAATTAATAAATAAATTCTAGTTTCTATGGATGAAATAAACGATAATGTACTGTTCAACTAATAGCGTGTTTGATTCTTCAGTCAGAAGTTACATAATCACTTTTGAAGAGAAGATATAAGGTATAACTTTTAAAGTTAATGTGCTTTAGATTATTTGACATCATCAATTCAAACATACTATGACTACCAAGAGCCCAATAATTGGCATCTCTAACAAAAGAACCACAAAATACAGTCCTCAGGCACCATTTTCTTTGAGTGCACCATAAAGCTTTTTCATTTGCTCAATTTCATCGTAGCTTCCTAGGAATATTGGTGACCGTTCATGTATTTTCTCAGGAACCAAGTCAAGTGCCTGCAATTTGCCAATCTATTCAGAAACAAGAATCCATATATACATGAAGCTCCAAAGGATCATAATTCATAAGTAAGAATGCTTTCAACTGCCTAATGAAAAGTAAAAGAATTCAGAAGATCTATCATCAATGAGGTGTAACTTATGAATGACTAAGTATCAAATCATTTAAAAATTCATGTCAAATTCAAGAAGTAGAAATGCATAGAACACAACAACTTTTAAAGCTATTTAGAATTATCATTTGGGAGAAACAGTTTTTAGAGTAACATAATGCATTGCAGCTAAAGAGTGTTTGACATAGTAAACTAATAGAGAAAATAGAAAAGAGAGTGATACCCATACCCTTTGTTTTCCTGTGAATGCCTGGCCTCCTGCTTGCTCCATCAAGTATGACATTGGAAAGACTTCGTAGAGAAGCCTGATTTCACAGTCAAATTACATAACCAAGGCATGAGTGGAAGTTAAGTGTGTGTTTGAATCAGCGTTGAAATAATATTTGGGTAGAATTGATTATGGTTAAAGTATGTTGAAAGTAAGGTTATTATGTTTGGAACCATTTATGGGGTAAGCAATTTCTTAGAGTAATGATGTAAAATACAATTCTGTAATTATATCCGCTGAAGAAGCTACTATCTCTAGCTTCTCCACATAATTGATTATGGGACTAAAATCAATAATATAAGTTGATTGTCGAACATCTATATAACCATCTAAAATTGATTTTGGCCGGTGAGAATTGATTTTAAGGCTCCCAAACATGGAACCAAACACACAAAGTACATAACCCTCAGCTACCCCAATTAAAAGATAGGTAAATATGTGTCAAGTTCTCATCCTCTTTTCTCCTTTTAAGTTCCTAATATGCAACTCAGTAAACAAGTCTGTGTCGAAAGTTGCATGTGCAATGGTGTGTGAGAGAGTTTTGAAATTCTTAGATGCTAATCCTAGTTAATGGTTAGAAGTACTAAACACAAAGTATAACATATATAGTTATAGTCATACCTTAGCTTTCCATTTGGGCTTTTGATATCAGCAGGGTACATGAAGATACCTCCATAAAGCAATGTTCGATGGATATCAGCAACCATGCTGCATTACTCATTCTAGTTAGCAGAGAAAATGGAGACATTTGAAGGAAAACCGGGAACTTTTCCAATTGCAGAATCATTTACCTGCCAATATACCTAAGAGACTTTGCTGGTGCACCATCTTGAGGAAACTTACAATTTTCTACATATCTGAAAAAGAGAGTGCAGAACTTTGACATTTATGAAAGGATTCACTTATAAATTAAATCAAGTATTTCATGTTTGAGCAGTATATTTCAAATACAAGGTAAGAGAATCCCCAAAACTTACTTGGTGGTTGTTTTATCCCAGTTTTTGGCATTTCCCTCATTCACTGAATAAATATTTCCTTTCTTTGGTATCTATACAAGTAACACGGTAGTTAAACATAAGTGAAAGCTCCCTTTTATAGTCTCAATTCTAACTTTCTTAAGCTGACACAAAAAGAAGTTACAAATATCAGTAGAGCAAGGATAAAGAACTCAATTCAAGAACCAACTTGGTTTAGAATTATGTTAAATAATAAATGAGTGTAGAAGAGGCTAAAGATCTAGTCACATACACACAGCTTTAAGCCACTAAGCTTCATTACAACAAAGAATATTTAGAATTTCCCATGTGAAAATCATAATTACTTCATACAAAAATTTGACTATAACATATACCTTGATGTTTGGATGAGTCAATATAAACTCCCCAAGGGAAGGGTCAAGTGTAAAACCATTCACTCCATTTCCTGTGCTAAGCACAAACTGCAATTCCATAGTTTGTTCAATCAGAATCAGATATTCACCTCCATTTGTAAAGTTATTGGGAAATAGAAATACTAAGTAGTTAAAAAATGTTATATAAGCCATGTTGCTCAGATTGATGTTTGTTTTACCGTGCAAGAGCTTCCATACATGCAGTAACCGGCTGCTACGAGTTTGTTCCCAGGTTGTAAAGCGTCTTCAATAGTAACTTCTTCTGGTTCCTTCACCATGTAAATGCCAAAAATCTATATGCAACAGAGAAAATGCTAGCTATTATTATAATTTCTGTTCTGAAGCTTTCAAACACAGCAAGTATATTTGGGATTAAAAATCCATACAGTTCCTATGGAAACACCACAGTCAATGTTTGAGGATCCATCCAGAGGATCAAACACAACAATGTATCTGCAAAATGAAAAGGAATTAGTTACATGGATATATAGCGTAATTAAGATGGAGTCGTAGGTAGTTCTAGAGCTTCGAACTAACCTGCCACGCTGTGCTTGTGGCACAAGTATAGCCTCCTCTAACTCCTCAGAAACAAGAAGGCACTGACAATGCAACAAACAAATTGAAATTTTCCAGAATCAGTGAAAAAAAATGCAAAATGAAATGGTAAGGATAACAAAGGAAAAACAACAGAGTGGGAAAATTATTCCATTCATCCAAATAGGTTTCCTAAAGTTTATGGAACTAGAACATTAAGGCATGCCATTAAACCAGATTTGAGAATTGAGAAATATGACTGATAAGGACAGTGCAGAGTGCAGACTTACTGTACGTCCACTACTGATTAAGGCCTTCACAAAAACCTCATTAGAAATCACATCCAATTTCTTCTGCTCCTCACCCTGCAAAGGTACTCCGAATATGTGAGACCACAAAATTTGAATGCAATAGTATATAATAAAACGACCATGTTATCTCAGATTTATAACATGTTTGGATCAGCTTCTTCTTTTCTCAGAAGCAATTTTGGAACTCGAAAGCTACTTAGAGAACTTTCTCCCCATAATTAATTTTGATTCTAGAATCATTATTAGAAGAATTGTTAAACATGCACTAGATAATCTTACATCATAACATGACCATGTCACATACTTAAACAAAAGAAAAAGATTTAGGTCCAGCAAAGTATGTGTCATTTCTCTCTTTCTGACATACTGTAAAATCAGACTGTTCAGTTTCCAAAATCAAAAACAGAAAACTCACTTGAACATTGGTTTCTCCAGCAAGTCCTAGGAGTTTTGCCAATCCAGCCTGCCAATGAAAAAAATGGTTATCAACATATTCAACTGATGGAAAATCAGTTCCAAAAATTAAATTTAAATAAAACAAATTATGAAAATGTGATTAAGGAGGGTTTTGATTGGTGTAATGGAAGAGTACCTTGTTAACAGCAGAGCAAACGAATTTGCAGCCAAGAACAATGTGACTAAGGAGGATAGTTAAATCACCACGTGATTCAGGATACCTTGATTGCTCGGTCAGAACAAAGCGAGTGATGGTCATTAAATCAGTCCGGTAAGCATCAGCTTCATGATCCATTTTTCTTCCTATCTCTCTCTACGAATTCACACTTGTTCCTCTTGGATTACTAGCAATATAAGAATTCTAAAAAAAATGTTGTTTTTGAAAGGGAAAAAAAGGTGATGAAGGGTACTATGGAATGGAAGAAGATAAGAGAGTATGAGTTGTTCCAGTTTTTAGGGAATAAAAATTGTACTAGACCCAAAAGATGAGGATATGGAATATTTATATGCTTGTGCGTTTCATAAGGAACAGTGGAGAACGAGAAAACTATGGAATTAAAAGTAATGTCAACGAAGAGATAGGAATGACACATAGATACCAAGCTGTGAGGGACGAATTATTCTTGCAGTGAAATTCAGTTAAAATCGGTTTGGTGAGTCTCAATGCAGGAAAAGATAGAACATAGAAGGAAAAAATTGTTCCATAGAAACAATTTTAACATAGTACTTCTTTTCTTTCTCATTTCCTTCCTATCCTTTTCATTTTATTTTTCCAATTCCTTATTCCTTCATATATAATATTCGGGTTTTGATGCATATTTTACACTAATTTTCGAAATCATTTTCACACTTTTTCTTTTTATCTCTCATTTTCCTATTACAAAACTTATCATATCCATCAATTATTTTCTCTATTCCTATCTCTTTGCACATATGAATAATTTTTTTCCCTAATATCTGACATACCCTTTTCCCACTCAATCTTAATATTCAAGATAACTTCTTCCTCGTCTGATGTGACTCACCCCACTTCCACGCAGATACTAGGAAAAATAAAATGGCCAGATAATACTTGATTAAGATACGCTACAACAAAATTGAAGAAAAAGTCCAAAAATACTCGTCATCTCACCCTTATAAACATTATTGATATGTTTATGATCTTTAATTCATGACACTCTATTAGCATAAGGGGAAAAATTATATATACGGACACCCTATAAGCTTATATTATGCAGAAAAAGAAATCAATAGCTCAAAAGTGTTAGATTGCAAGGGACGGTATAGATGAAACAACTTGCCCCTTAGATTTAAGTTCGAACAGAATATCAGTAATGTTCTCTGAAGCAACTTTTTTCCCTCAAACTATCTCCACAACGCCCTTCCATAATTAATCTCATGATTCTTGCATTACCAACAATCATGAGATTAATTCCCTCATAACTCAAATTACATTAAGTGGATAAGTCTGTTCATACAAATCATTCTTCATACATATCACGTCAAACCATGAACTAAATGCTTAAAGAAGTGCAACTATCTCTCTTCTCTTTGTTTTTCTTATCATGTAAAACCTGATATAAATTTAGGCCTAAAACCATTAATAAGAGATTTGTTGAAATTAATGGGTGAATAAAAACAAACACTATGCATGTTTAAGCTTTATGTATGCTAATGGAAATACGTTAAATACTACTCGAGATGAGAGTTGAGTTCTTCCTATGTTCTCTGGAAAATGCCCATGTCAACCAATTGAGATTTAATAACCATAACCATATATATTCAGCCTTGTTCATGGGCTGGCCTTGAACATCCCCCGAAGTGAGGTCCAATTTTTTTGCCAAAAAAAAGGTCCAATTTTTTTTGTTCATTCACTTTTTATCAAGAAAATTGCTAGCAAAAACTCACTCTTAACACTTTATTTTCATCATTCTCATTGATTCATTGAAATTCTCATTAACTTAACTAAAAAATATGAGTCTCACTTCCAATTTAGTGGGGTACCAAATGAATTTCAATCAACAAATGAGAGTGAGTGTTGAAAAGAGTGTTGACTAGCATTCATCTTTTGTCTAACATCAAAATCCCTCAAATACATCCCATAAGCGCATTCAACCAAACAAATTGCCGCCAGAATAAAGGACTAATCATATCAAACAATAAAAAAGATATGCTTAAAGTGCACTGCAAAGATGAAAACCAACTAAGCATACAATAAATATAAACAAACTGACTCAAAAATCCCTGCCTGGGGAGATAAAGATCCTGAAACTTATACGCCTCCTAATTTGAGGCACCTAAATTCATGGCCAGCATGAAAAACAAATAAAAGGAAAATCAAGCCAAACAGAACCTACGAAGTTCCAATACCATGCCGCCAATTGCATAAAACAGTCTGGCTCCCGAGGACCTAATGGAGGAACATAAAACATACTCAACTTACAAATCCATGCATTAAACTAGATATCTCTATTGAAAACCAAAGCATCAAATAAGTCAACCAAACTTGACTGAAATATGACACAAGACTGAGTGCACAAAGAAGTTGAGCATCACCCATCTCAAACTGACCCAACTCAGAAGCACTTCCTGTGAACGATAGCTGGCCCAGATTCATCATATTCACCCTTAGAGATCCACATCTGCACAAGTGAACCAAGAAAGCACAAATGACTTCCACATACTGATCAGGACAAAATTGGAAAGAAAAAAAAAAAACAGAGGAAAGAATGAGCGCAAACCTGTTGAAAGGTACTAAGTGATGCCAAGATAGAACCACCGATCCAGACACTGTACTTCCTCTCAGGAGGGGCAACCACCTTGATTTTCATGCTGCTTGGAGCAAGAGCACTGATTTCCTTGCTCATTCGATCAGCAATTCCAGGAAACATGGTAGACCCACCACTAAGCACAATATTTCCATACAGGTCCTTCCTGATATCAACATCGCATTTCATGATGGAGTTGTATGTAGTTTCATGGATTCCAGGAGCTTCCATACCAATTAGAGAAGGCTGGAAGAGTACTTCTGGGCACCGGAATCTCTCAGCACCTATTGTAATAACCTGTCCATCAGGCAATTCATAGCTCTTCTCGACTGCAGAACTACTCTTAGTAGTATCCATTTCTTGCTCAAAATCAAGGGCCACATATGCTAGTTTCTCCTTCACATCACGGACAATTTCCTTTTCGGCAGAGGTACTGAAGGAGTATCCTCTCTCAGTAAGGATTTTCACTAAGTACTCTGTTAAGTCACGGCCAGCAAGGTCCAAACGAAGAATTGCATGAGGAAGGGCATATCCCTCGTAGATGGGCACCGTGTGGCTCACACCATCACCAGAATCAAGCACAATACCTATTTACATAACCCACAATTCAGTACCAAAGTAACAACACATACCAGGAAACATTTTAAGCGAGAAGGAATGAGTGTAAAATTGCATCTATATCCAATCCTAATATATGTAAAACCGTGCTTAGTGCATATAGTTCAACTAGTCTAAAGGTATAAATAAAACCAATTATGTAGAACTTAAAACAGCGTTCCATAGTTTCAAACTAGAGCTGCATCTAATCTCTAAGACAGCCTTATATTCATCATATCAGAAATTACCCAACTTACAGCATTAAAACATATATCAAGTTGACCTGATCAAATTGAAGTCACATAGTCAAAAAATAGTAAAACCAAATTCAACCACAGATACAAACCTGTAGTACGTCCACTGGCATACAGAGACAAGACAGCCTGAATTGCAACATACATGGCAGGCACATTGAAAGTCTCGAACATAATTTGGGTCATCTTCTCTCTGTTGGCCTTGGGATTGAGGGGTGCCTCGGTAAGAAGAACAGGGTGTTCTTCAGGAGCAACACGAAGCTCATTGTAAAATGTGTGATGCCAAATCTTCTCCATATCATCCCAGTTGCTGACTATACCATGCTCAATAGGATACTTCAAGGTGAGTATACCCCTTTTTGATTGAGCTTCATCACCCACATAAGCATCCTTCTGACCCATCCCAACCATCACACCAGTATGACGAGGTCGCCCAATAATACTGGGGAACACAGCCCTAGGAGCATCATCACCTGCAAACCCAGCCTGCAAACATGGGGAAAAAGATATACATTACATCATCAGACACTATAAGCCTGTCCTTTATACTAGCTTATTGCAAGCACTCTTGCATAGCTCACAATAAGCAGGAATCAAGTCATAAAGCATATTGACTAACCTTGACCATTCCAGTTCCATTGTCAACAACAAGAGGTTGAATGTCCTCGGCGTCGGCCATCTTTTAAAACCTCTACAACAAAAAGGCAAACAAGTTGTTTAGGGGAAAACCAAAGAAAAGAAATGTGCAAGGATCAAAAGTTCAGACAACATTTCTGCTCAATTATGCAAAAATAAAGCAATTAACCAGTTCATTTTCTTGCAAACAGGAAAAGGAACAAGTAATCCAATCCATGAATCCAGTCAGTTTCACGCAAATGCAATGGACAGCATCAACAAACTCAAAAGATCAGAAAATTTCATAGCAGAACAAGCTCGTTCTAGTTGGATCAACAAGAAATCGCACGAAAACAAATCGAGAAATTCAAAACCCGATGCATCAGAAAACTAACTCATAACAAAATTAAGCAAAAATCGGAATCCAAACACAGAAGATTGACAGCTACGAACTAGATCCAGATCAGTAAGAGCAACTACAGTAAGAAAAAACTCGATCTAGAAAACACATCAATAGTAAACGGATCCAGAATGAACAGAAGCATGTAAACACAGAAATTGAACTAAAATCACATGAAAAACGCAGATCGTGGAAACGGTGATCGGAACGCACCTTCGAAGAACACGCGATTTGCAGAGTGAACGGTTCGATGGTGCAGCAGAAGAAGAAGCAAGATGGGGGAAAGTGTATCAGAGAAGAGTGTTGAAGAAAAAAGGTTTATATATATTCAACAAAAAGAAGCTAAATGACACTGAAATGAAACTCAAATGCAAATGAACTTTCAACTTTGGTTCCATTTTCTTCGTGTTTGGTTTGATAGAAATAGATGAGACTTGTTGTGGAAAATTTCGCGAGGAAAAAGTGGTCTTTGTTTGGGAACCAAACAGCGAATAGGAAAGTGGAATCTCCTGATATGATTTGGAATCCATCACTGTTGTCAGCCGTCCATTTTTCTGATGTGTGGTTGGATGGTGTGCGCCGTATACTGCCACGTCACAACGGGCGGCTACGATGGGGTAGTGGACCCTACTAGTGCCGACCAAGGCTTGAAAGTTATGCTGTACCCTATCAGATCCACCTATGCTTGTTTGGAATTAATCAAACCAAAGTTGAAAATAAAAATGGTTTATATGAGAGTGATAAGCAAATAAAATGGATTTATGTGCTAAGAAATTCAGGAAATGTGGGTGAAAAAGACGGCAAGAAAAGGAAAATAAGAAAAAGAAAAAGGAGGAATATGAGTGAAGGTGTTAAATGAAAAATATTTCTTTCCAACAAATTGAAAAACTTTATTACAACTTGTTGTGTTTACTTCCCCTCTAAGACTGAACTAAATGCTACGCGTTTGAAATCCTTCAATTTTTTGACTCGTGTTTTTATCATACAAAATTTCATGCGTAATCTTACAAAAATGAAAAAATAATATTAGTTTTTTTTTTCTACCATGTTTAGAGTTATTTTTGTACCCTCTTCAAAATAGAGCTGAAATATCACTTACAAATTCTAATACTTTTTTTAAAACAATCTAACACTTGTATAACTTTAAAATTATTTCCGCAAGTAACTTCTCAATGATATTTTGTAAACTTTTATTTTAATCATTCAAATTCAATTATAAAAAAAAATAAATTATATTGAAAGTACTATTTTTTTTTTAAATAAAGGATATATATTAATATATAAAGTTGAGAAACAACCTCTCTCAACATATGTACAGACGTACAGTTACTAAGCCAACACAAATTATTGAAAGTACTATTTACTCAAAATATTTTATGGTCAAATGGGTAATAAGGATCACTGCTTGTGGTTCTCTTTGAGACAAATTGTATGTTGCTGCTAGAAGGATTGTTTGCAAAGTTCAAGTTATCTCTCCACTTTGATGCAAGGTAGCATAGTTCTATTTTCTTTCTTTTCACCGTGTTTCATAACATAAGGTTGTAATGTCAATATGTCATAGCTAACTTTCTTACTAAGAGGGTTGTTCATTCCTCATTCCATGTTTGGAAATTGGATGGAGGATTTTCCCTCATATTTATTTTTTCTCTTTATCATCAAATGTAACATCTTTTGTAAGTTAATTTGAAATTACGTATGATAATAAACTTAAAACCACTTATAAGTAGTATGTCCTAAGTTATTTCTAAACACTTGCACTAGAGTTTATGCGAAAAGATAAACTAAAAAAAATCTCTTCGAGAGACAGGGAATTTCGTATATAAGTTTTACATATGTTTATGATTTTTTTTTTGTTGAAATGTTTATGATTGTTTTAATTAACAATTTCAATTAAGTTATAAAAGCTATTGTTTTTGTCAAATAGGAGACATTGGGCTTTAGGAGTTAATATATACTGGGCCGGTATTGAATTCAATTCTCATTGTTACACGGGTAACAAAATCCTCATTTCCATGCTCAGTTCTTGGATTGATCACGGTCGGCCCAACTCTAAAGCATTAGCATTCAAAAATATTTTTAAATTTTTAAGGTCTGTAAAAATATTTTTAGTTATTGAAATTTTTTGGAAGATAATATTACAATCTTACAATATAATATAAAACTACTCACGTGGTAATTACTTCTGTCTTATATTATATGTCACATTTTATCAACCCAAAAAATATAAATCTCTCTAATATTTGTGAAACATTAGTTACATTTTTCATACTTACCCTTATAATTTAATATAAAATAAATATTATTTATTGAATACGTATATGACTCAAATAAACTACTCCAAACGTTATATTTATCACCGTAAGTAAATGAGAAACACATGCTTTATTCTTCTTTTTTTACAAAAACTCACGTCTAGCTAACTTTAAGGCGTAGTATCGACATACCTATTTCATGTGGTAATTGTCAAAATGCAACACCAGGAGAGCTTAGGATCAAATGTCGGTATCAACCTTAAAAAGAACTTTAAGGCGTAGTGCTTCTTTTTTTAAGGATCTGACAGAAAGAAAGTTCTTGTGGAATCAATTTAATTTGTGCATATTATTTCAGCATGCTTGGAATATGGAACCGTGTTTACACTATAACCGTGTTCCTATCAGTGGCGGAACTAAAAATTTTAGGAAGCCTAAGCAAATTTTATGATTAAGTCCTTAAACTTTGCATTTCCTTATAAATTTGTCTTTTCTCTAATTTTTTTTGGGCCAAAAAACCTACCTAGTCCAAAGAAATTTGTATTTTTTTTACTTTGAGCCAGGGCATTGGACCTACCAAGCCCTGTGGTAGGTCCGCCACAGGTTCCTACCACAGGAATTTATGAATACAGGGTACTTGTATATTGCTGCTGATTCATGTGAGTTTTGTTTCTTAGCCAGCATCTTGTTTCTTTTCACTTTTCAGTTATACATGCTCCCAAAGAAAAACAGATTGATATAACTTGTTCAAGCATTTTCTTTGCCTTATTGAAACAAACGATGTCCAAAATAAGCGTACATTAATTGGAAGACGGAATCTGATGAGTTTAATATGCACAAACATTGGATATACATCCATGTATTTCTTTCTATAACGTAAAGACTAATGATACTTATACAAAACAATACAAACACCCCATATTTATCTGGTTTGTATCTCGTTTGTCACTTTTTTATGTGTGTGCCTGTGCCTTGCACGAATATCTGAATGATTTTGCAAACATGTAACAAAAAATTTAAAAGCTATCCCATCATGCATCTAATTAAAACCGACCTAAGAGGGTGCATGATTATTTAATTGAAGTTGTAATGGAATCAAATTCCAAGATCACCCACAAGTTTGGTTAATCCAAAAGTAACCGCCATGGCCAGCCACCCTCCAAACAAAACCCTCAAAGAGGATTTCACCAACGGTGACTTCCCAAGAAAAGCACTCAACCCTCCAAAAACCACCAAGGCAAGGGTGACAGCAGCCACCACCACCCCAATCCTCACCTTATATTCCGTGATAAACGCTGCAGCGAGCAGCGGCACGCCGGCACCTACGGCAAAAGCTAAAGCAGAAGCCAAGGCGGCGTAATAAGGATTCGGCAACTTGTCCTTATTTTGAGTATTACCTTCTCTTTTCATCTGGGCCAGCTCAATATCATACTGGGAGTAAACAGAAACAAACTCTCCAATGGCCATGCTGCACGCGCCAGCAACTAACCCGGCAATCCCCGTTAGGATCATGGTCCTAACATCTTTCTTAACCGCTCCAACACCCATCATGAGGGAAGCAGTTGAGAGCAAGCCATCATTGGCGCCCAGGACGGCCGCTCTGAGCCACTGTGCTCTTTGAGTGTAGTCATGAGCAGAGTGGCTCAGAGCATCGCCACCGTCCTCCTCCGCATGTGCTAATTGTCCTTCAACGTCTATGTTGAAGACTTTTGAAGGTTGTGTTTCTGCTGCCATGGATGATGATGAAGGAAAATTGTAAAGTGGAAGAAAGAGCACTAGAGATTAAGTTGTAGGGAAAGAAGAAATGAATTAAGGTTGGATATATTGGAGTGTGGAGGACACACGCCATTTTATAGACAGGTGGGGGGAGAATATGGTAGTGGGTGACAACTAGGACGGGTGGGACTCGGTGTCACTTTGGCATCAAATGCGTTCATACTCACTTTTCACGTTCAAGACTCTTCTTTTCCTTCGGATACGGATCGTGATTAATAACCGTCTTTCTAAATTGGCATGGTAAAGGATCACGATTCATGCCACGGATTATTCTTTAATTTTAACCACATGATAATAAGGTATTATTGTGCTCATTTTATGTCCAAGTTCCATATGTACGGTTCATCCAGTTTCCAGTGAAATACTCCCATGCGTTGTAGAGATGTGAAAACGTGATCTATGATGGCATGGTGAATGATATTTCATTCAAACTTTACACTCACCAAATAGGAAATAAGAAAAGATGGGAGAAAAAAAGAATGATATGATAAATGCATGATGTAATAAAAAAATATAAAGAGATATATAAAAAAAAGGTACAAATGAGACGGATAGAAAATGTTGTGAAGGAATCACTACTCACATATGATCAGTAGTTACCACTTATAATAATATTTGGTTTACACCCTCTCATTTTAGTGTAATAACCTATAATGAGATATAGAGAAAATAATTAAGGGATTGATGGATATATGATGTGATGAGATAAGAAAAGAAAAGAGATAGAAAAAAATGAGGTATGTGGATGTATATATACTATTTTGCATTCTACCAATGGAGGTTGTACCACTTATCATAAACTAAGTTAATGTATAAATAACCAAATGATACTACGTACCAAACACGTACATCAATTAACGTGAGATTGTTTAAGTACATGTATCGCGTTTGAGTCTCTATAAATAAAGTTGCGTTAAATACTTGATAAAGAGTTGTTGATAGTCATTATACCATCTGTATTGTATTGAAATTGCTAGTCATTATACTATACCATCTGTATTGTATTAAAGTTGCTAGCCATTTTGACATTGTTGACATCTAATCATATATGTTTTTTTTTTTGGTAAGGCAAAATCTAATCATATATGTAACATATAATCAATCACTTACATTTTTTTAAAAAATTAAATAAAGTAAAAATAAAAATCTTATATAGTGGAAATCAATTAGATAGTGTGCAGAAAAAATATACATACACTAAGGATGCATCAAACATTTTCTTATGTTGGATACTATTTGAACACTACCATTAAACTTGTGCCATCGTGGTGGCCCCTCTCCCCCCGGCCAAAGAAAAACATTTCATGAAAGGAATATTTGAATCGTAAAAAGGGGATGGGGTTCGTGGCCGATATTATCGATCGACCGTACCAATTATATATATAAGCATTTTCAATTATTACATAGTTTCGCATATAATGGCATTTCAAACAGCTTTATTTGATACGTGATGTGGTTGCTTTATATTACTGTACTGCTGGCTAGTGCATAGTTGCTTCTTTTTCTTTCATCATGTCGACTACAGACAAGTGCTAAGCATTTATATTGATAAAATATGTTCTGATTCAATCTTAACTGAGGTGGGAGGGTAGTGGGATGACTTATTAATTCTGAAAGAAGATCAAAAAGTCCAAAACTTTGGGTAAAGTTTCTACATTTGGGTTTTACAAACATGAAATCTATTGGTGAGGCAATCAAGGATGTAATAAACCCCCCAGCTTAACCATTGAAGTATTAGTCTGTTTAGGCACAAATACACTGGCTAAGAGTAATGGAATACATGTGCCACATGTCATGTTTTTTGTTTGTTTTACCAGTATATTCATAAACAATCAAATTGCAAATTAAATACTCGGATTAAATTGTGATTTCTGAGTGAGTTAATTTGAATCAGCTTCTTATACACTTCAATGTTAATTTTGGTCAAAGAAGGTGCAAAGCAAACACATTGAGCTGAGGATTTTGAAAGTGATAGCATGAAATAAAAAAATGACAGGAGTGTGTGATACACACGGAACCCACAAACCATTGTGTTATTTTATATTTTTATCAGTACTAATGCAAATACATAAGATAGTGACCTCTATTGTCAATGCCTGTACTGATCGCGAATTAGTGGCGTGACACACCCAGTATTTGCAGTGACTATAGTATATAGTATGCGCAATTGGGATAGGCATGGGTGGCAGCATTACTTTTATTTTTGTATATGGTGGTTTGATTGTGCTAATTAATCTCTATTTAAGAAAAGTAGACGTACTGTATACTAATGTCTCGTTTAGATACTTGCTAAAGGCGGAATCTAAGCATGAACCACTTAAAATAGTGTCCATAGATGCACCATTATCTTAAAAAAAACTAAATTACAAAATTACCCTCAATTGACCGAGAAGAACTTCTCACATAAAGAGACTTTCATGTAATAATGATGTGTCCCCGAGGGTTAGCTCAAGTGGTAAGAGCTAGGAGACATAAGGGTGGAGAGGGGAAGGTCCAGGGTTCGAACCAG
The DNA here is from genome assembly GCF_012489685.1 of Lotus japonicus. Taxonomy (NCBI): domain Eukaryota; kingdom Viridiplantae; phylum Streptophyta; class Magnoliopsida; order Fabales; family Fabaceae; genus Lotus; species Lotus japonicus. The sequence goes on along the minus strand of NC_080046.1, from coordinate 66,779,331 downwards.
AGGGTTCCTCACTTGAGGAATCTTTCTTAGAATGGTAGCGCCTTGTGCTAGGAGACTGAAAAGGCAAAATGGCTCCTCACTTGAGGAGTCTTTCTCATAACCTCCAACAAGTTAACATAATGATGATTAAATAATTAACTAACAATAATTCTTAACTTTAGGAGCATCTATCACAAAGGTCGTTCAAGTGAAGAGTTTTTGCAAAAGGTTTACATGACCAAAACTACCATAGCTTGATAGATACTTTTTAAAATACAATATTTTGATAATTAAATACTTTATTTTTACAATATTTGAAAAAAATAATCCATCATCCCTAAACAAAGTAGCATCACCTTCCCCTAATTTCCTACTGTGTCTTTCGTCGAACCATTTTCTATTTGGTTCCATGAAGCACGATTTAAGGATATCATTCCACCAAATAGATGAGTTCGTCGGTAAACCAAGCTTCCCCCTAGATCTATAATATTTAGCTTTGACAACTTTGTTTCAAAGACTCTATTTTTCAGACAATATATCCGTCGTTTTCATTTGTCCATAAATGTTTTATTGGACAAGTCTCAATCCTTTTTTTCCAAACTCACCTTTTTCCTTTGGATAACATAGCTTCTCTCATTTCACTCAAGCCAATTTACAATTTTCATTTGTTGACCTGGGATATAAGATATTTTTTGTGGGTCGTTTATTGGCTAAGAAAATAGCGCAACCGCGCCATACACGTATTTAAAGAGGATAACTTTTGATTTTTATCGTTTCGAAGCGTTTGGAGCAATTCCTGAGATTTTTTCTTTGTAGATTGAAGAGGAGAGAGCTCTAACATCATTTGGGATTGTTATAACTTTTTTAATTTCAAATTGATTGTTGGATTATGGAAGCCATGTTTGGCTAACCTTCTTAGGTACTTGATGTTTTGGTTTGATTATTTCGACCTTATGTTTTGAATTACTCTTGAACTCATGATTCTTAGTTTTATTTATGAATTCCTCATATTTTATCATTGAATTCTAACTCGTAAGGATTAGTCTTACTATTTTGTTTGCGATTGAGAGATCAAATAGAAAATAGGGATCTAGTGAGGAATTAATTAAGAACACCTACGCCATGGAGATAAGGGTAACTCTTAATTGTGTTGCCTAGCAACCTTGAATGTTAACTCTCTAATTGAATCCGTCTAGGAATTAAGAGGTTAATGTTAACGATTTAATTAGAAGTTCTACGTAGTTAAGATATTATCATGTAGAAATTTAGTTAAGCACCGTAGGTAGGCTAGGTACTTATTAGTGAATTAGTATTTTAAGAATTTAAGTGAGATTAATGAAATTCTATCTGACGTGCTACATTTTTACTGCTTTCAATACTTCACAAGTTATTTTTCTTTAAAATTTTCAATTTTAGAACTTTGACCATTTTCAACGTCACCTTTCACCTCAAACGTTTGCCACTTAGTATTTTTAGTGATTTAATAGGTGAAATTAATTTAGGCATCCGCGGTACTTGAGTTTGATATTTTTAATTACTGGGTAACGATTAAATACACTTACTTATGAGTTATCACCATCAAATCATCAGTGCCCTCACCCCACAAGAATTCGCTCATAATTCTCCTCTAAGTGGTGACAACACTCTTTGACATTATGACTTTTTATGATCTAACATCTCTACCCATTACCTAAGATTTTAGTTAGAAAATTAACCGACAAACATGAGTCTACTTGAATACTCAACTAGATGCTAAAAAACTCAATTATTTACAAATTGTGGTAGATCTTGTTGGTGCGACTCTTTTCCTTACACAAATTTATTTTAATTACTAACCATAAAAATATTTTAATTGAAATTAGTTTTTTTTTCAAATCTAATTTTTTAGCTTTTAAAAAATTTGGTGGAAAAATGTAAATTGTAATTTGACAAAAAATGCTTGGAACCCTAAATTGAAATACAAAAACAGTGTGGGTGACATACTATTGATCCGAAATACAAGCTCGCTCGCTTGCTCTCTCTCAACACCACCACCTGCTCTTCTCTGCTCCGCGATCTGCAATCAATGTATGCCTCAAACCTTCTCTCCTTTTCATTCATCACATCTATGATTTTCCTTTGATTTCACTGCAAACGCCACTATGTTCATTTCTCCGCTTTTCAAATCTAGGGTTTTGAATTTTCGATTGCCACTGTAATTCAATGCTTCGTTTACGGTTTTCTTCATCAAATCGCGCTGATAAACGATTCCTTTTACGATCTGGAAATGGGTTTTCATTGATTGCCACGATTGGCTTTGATTAGATGCACTTCTGTAATTTTCTTCGTACTGGGTTTTTGTGGGAGGCTATTTGCTTTCTGTGAATTCATAGATGTGGATTTGTTCATTTTCATCTTCTTTGATGTGACCCCTTTCAGAGATTGGGCTGATGAATCCGATGCTAGTTAGAAATGATAGTATTTGTTCACACTGTGATACTAGCTAATGTCATTTCTAGCTACCTAGTTAGTCATTGTCTATGTTCGCCATTCATGCCCAAATTATCGCCCATGTTTTGATTTATGCTTGTGTTTCGTTGTGTTAGAGATGAATTCCTGAAAAAATTATGCTGTAAATGACTTGGATGATGAGCTTGTGGTTGATTTAGCTAACATGATTGCTTCAGACACAGAAGTGTTATTAGTTGTTTAGACTAAAGGAAACAATGGATTTCCTTTTATCTGTTTGACATTCCTGTTTCCCTTCACATGGTTTCATGAGCTTCATGTTTTTTTTCCCTATCTATTATGCATCTCTCGGTGATAATTGTAATTTGAACATTAATAATTGTGGTGTCAAAAGATTAGTGTACCTTCTTAAGAAAAACATGGCATACTTGGATCCTGTTTACTACTTCTTATTCATCTTTTGGATTTTATTATGAATTTAGGGCTGACGAGGAACCTGTTGATCCAAAGGGATATCTTGAAGAGTCTTGCAAGCCAAAATGTGTAAAACCTTTACTTGAATATCAGGTGTGGTTTTTTAGATTCTAGAATTATAAGCTGGACCATTTAAAGATGATCTTTTTTCTTTATTTAAGTGATCATTACTATGCTATTTTGTTTTCCAGATTTTAAATTTGATAGTAGATGCAGGGATTTTGCATTCATCAATCTTAATAATACTATCCATTCTGCACTTGTAAAATTTGATATGGTAGTAGCCTAGTGGGGGTAACCTGATGTTTTGAACCCCCCGCCATAGCAGGATGAAGGCTTATGGTCTGTTGCAGGAAGCCTTTCCTTGTATTTGAAAAAGAATAATTTTATGATTTGGACCAGCGACCTCATACTCATCGCAACATTTTTTGTCATAGTCTATGGAGAATATAACAATTCTTCTGTATTTTTTAGTGAGGGATTTGGGATTCTTCTCCAACTCCAAGTGAGAGAAATTTGTATAAAACTAGTGGTAGGGGGATTATTATCAAGCAAGTATTTTTGTTCTATACTTTTGGAGAGTAGACTCTAGACCGTGGGGGTTAGGGAAGAGATCTTAGGCTTAAGTCTATGTTGAAAATAATATTACCTTAGTAGGGCTTCCTCTTAGATCCCCTCATGTTGCGAGGTGAAAACTACAATCCTCATATGACTTGTAGGCACATCAGATTTTGACTTAGACTCAATACCCTAAGTGGTAGAATTAATGAACACTAAATTTAGGACTAAAGAATAATTCGCCACTTATGGTTCTGCCTTATTTTTGTTTCTTCAGTAAAAGTTATTACTTGGCAGAGAAAACTAACTCTTTAAATTGTGGCAGGCATGTGTTAAAAGGATACATGGTGATGAAACTGGGCAGAAACACTGCACTGGACAATATTTTGATTATTGGGCTTGTGTTGACAAATGTGTAAGTATTACTACTGTTTAGTTATTAAATGACCATTGAGTTATCTGGTTTACTTCTATATTTTCTGAGAAATCATAATCCTATAATACAGGTCGCACCAAAGCTATTCACCAAACTCAAGTAATAGTGGAGAATGGTCTGCCATCATCGCGTTCTGTTCTACTTTCATTTCCAAATTACTGCCTCTAAACATTTAATTTTGTAACCAAACTAAATGCCCTGTTGTATGGTTATGGTTGTGTTCACTGTGAAATTTTGAGCCCATGAAGACCTTGGATTATGATTAATAAGAACATCATGCCAAATTGTAACTTTTGAGATTTGGAAGGTTGTTTCCTGGTATGATCCTACATTCTAAATAAGTATGAGAATATGGTTTGAACTTTGAAGTATGTTTTTTTTGTGTATTTCTTGTCTGAGTGTCCAACTTCATAGAAAAATAGCCTTCCACAAATTATTAGTTGAATTCCCTTTGAAAAATAGCCATCCATGAAAATAGTTCATCCGAAACAGTTCGCTTCCATTTTAGTATGCACTTCCAAAAGCACATGTAAACTTGGATTGACACAACTAGATACATTTCGTTCGGCCCGTGGTGTAGCTTTTATTTTCTTTCTCGTTCGACTATGTCTTATTTCGTTTTGTCACCAAAGGCTACTAATAAGATTCATAAAAAATGTTTGTGTCATATCGTTATCACGCAACCGACTCCCTCCCCCATTTGACTACCTCCTACTCCTCCTTCTTCTTTTTTGTCGCACCATTGAAGCTTGCAACTCGCCTGATTCGACTTACTTTGTGTCGTCGTTTCACAAAATGATGCTCCTCCTTTGAACTCATATTTACAAATAAAAAATCTGTCTTCTTAATTTGTCTCCACCCGTTGGGTCTGCTTTTCCATTATGGGCTCTATGCTCTCCAGAGGAGCAGAGGTGACACAATGGCTTCAATGATAATTGTTACAACAAGGGTGTTGAATGTTTTATTTTTATGGACAAATATTAGTGGTTAGTTGTTAGTAATTACAAATGCTTCTTCTCAGGGTTCGAACCTTGAATCTCCATCTCTAATACCTATTTCTACCCTTGGCTCAACCAAGAGAGTTTGATGTTTGGGTTGGATTTGTGGTGGTGGTGGGCAATGACGGATCCATGAATTTTGCGTTGTGGGGGCAAATTGGTCTGGCAATTTCAAACCAAATAGGATTGTTATGGGCGGAAAATCTCTTCGTACTTAGTAGACGTTAAAAAACTCGAAGCCAACACATGACGCTTTAAGTTCAAACGCTGCACACATCGTCTATCAATTGGGGAAAAAAGGATCAGATTTGGGTGTTTTGATTTTGTGTAGATTTAGAGATTTATGTTTAGGGATTAAGGTTTAGATTTAGTGTTGGATAATTAGGAAATATTTTTATTTTAAATAAAAAAATTACACGTAGGCCTCATTAATTTAGGTGGACAGCCACGTAAGGCGCTGGACCCGGACCTAAGGCGGCCGGAGGGATTAGTTCAAATTATTTTTAATAGTCTGAGGACGGTTTTCAGTTAATTTTTCGGCGAGAGACGATTTTCAGATCTCACTCAAAATTCAGGGACAATTATATGATTTAACCCTTTAAAAAAAGAAGGAAGTAATGAAGAACGACTATGTATCCATTTTTTTTTCTTATGGTTGACCTTGCTAATAACATCTTGCATAAATCAGTGTATTCTTTAAATTAATCAATCAATCCAAGTATGGGTTGAAGCCTGAATTATATATTGAACCAAGAGGTAACTTTGCCATATTTCTTGGGAGAGTTTGACAAGTTATGTAGATAAAATATTTCGGTTACTTGGTTAAGATTAACAAGTATTATGAAATTCATAACATGCTACAACCACTTCAAATTAAATCAACTTTGTGGAAAACATTCATAATCTCTGCATTGTAGTAACCTTAAATTAAGATATGGGAATATGTATATTACTCATTATATTACATCAGTAATTGATCAAGAATATCAAATCATAACAAACAACATGATCTTAGCTTAGGTGATTAATATCTAATCATCCATTATTCTCTAATCAGATTATAACACCTGCAGGATTAAGCAGAGCATAGTGTAGAAGGTCCTCATGTTGTTGAAATAAGTCCATCTCTTCCTCAGTCAGTGTGACACAAGCTTCAACTCCACCATCCTTGCTATCCATCAATGCAATGGTGTTACTCACCAAATTATTCAAGCAGAGGAAATTAAACTTACACCAACTGGTACACTTATAAACAACAATGTCCTTGTTGTCCTATTGAAAAGCAGAGCTCTTTCATTACGACACACTTCAAAAACACGCACCATCCTCTCTGAACCTCCCTGCCTTGGTGTCAAGAAACTCCTTCATAGCCTCCCTCATCACCATCTCATGCAACTCCAAGTGATGACAAATTTAACAAGTCAAAAAAACAAACTTGTTCATGATGAGTAGAGCTTGTGTAAGCCTGTTGAACCTTCACAGATTAAACTCTTCAGGGGCATTATGAGCAGAGCACTTACTTCCCCTTTCTCTAAGTCCCTCACACCTTCCACCTTGTTTGCACCCCCTTCTCTCAAGTCTCAACCACCTACCAACACCAAACAAAAAAGAAAAACTTTAAAAATTTATAGAAATGGAAACACCCGGCCCCTTTTATGCACGTGAAGGAGCTCAGAACATTACAGGCTGTGCGGCACCCTTTGTAAATTCAGTTGCAAGTGTTGTCATGACGCCCCATTCCTTTGTCATCAATGGCTGCATCGACAATACTCATTTGCGGCCTCCTCCTTCCTGTATTTACATAAGATAAAATCTGCAAACGAAAAGGAGTAAATCAAAGAAAGAAAAAAATAAAAGGAACAACACCAGTAGGCTCATAACCAAGTATATAATTATCAAAGTGATCTTAGGCACAAAAATACAACAAAAATTAAAATGACACATATTATAGGATTGGGCAATGAGTACCAATTAGTGGACTTTTCAAGAGCAGTGGGTGCAAGGATGAATGGAGATCGAGATTTTAGGAAAATGAGTGGGTGCATGGATGAATGTGAAAATTTTCAAAAACATATAACATGTGGCAACAGAGAATATTTGGTGATGTTATAATGAAACTCAAAAAAATAAAAACAAAAGAGACGAAAATAAAAGGGGGTTTTACTTTTACCTGTGTGGGATGGATATATTGCATGGGAATGAAGTTAGGAAATGAAAGGGAATGTGAACGTACGGAGCGATTGAAAAACAGAAACAGAGTGAAATAATGTAACTTTGGAGAAAAGAGGGGAGAAGAACTCAACTGAGAGAAAATGTACTTGTCTCATCTGTGAAGAAGAAGCATAATACTGGATCGATAGAAACCTCGAATGGAGTCTGCGAGAGAATTAAAACCAAACAACCGTCAATATTGATATATTGACGAATTTACATAAATAACCATGTAAGTTTTTTCACTTATGTCCATTGATTTATTGAATTACAGATTTATCCTCAAGGTTTCCAAAATTTCTTTTTCTTTTTTATTATATATATAGAGATGATATTACAAATACTTTGTTATGTGAGTATTTATGTCGTTATTTTTTTTTCTTAAATGGAGTTCTTTAATAAATAAAAACTTAAACATACGAATATTAGTCTAACATGAAAATAAATTAAACATATACTAGAATAGAATTTGTTAATTTTTATTCATCATTCTTTATTTAATTAAAGTACTCTTGACATACGAATCCAAACGATCTCGCCCATTACTATTTCCATGGGTAGCATACTAATTGATGCGTGGCCTCACTCATGAGACATGGTCCTTCTTGCTTTATATGCCAAACACACTCATAACATGTTTCTTTATCCCTTTTCTCAACGTATATATCAAATCGTTTAGTGACACTTTGCCATTGAAATGTGCCAAAGAATAATGTTGAACCAAAAGCAGCGGGTTTAAACCTTCAGTCAAATGAGCCACCTGGATGGAGAAGTCGACTTCCAAGATCATCATCTCCAGACTTGATGTGAATGGTTAGATCCAGATTCCCATCTAAGTTATTTATGACTGTCACATGTGCTTTTTCAAGAAAAAAATCATTGTGACCAGATGAATAATCATCTTGGGCGGATGACAACAAAAAGATGAATAGTAAAATAAAAATTCTTGTGAATAGATCCATTTTATTTAATTTGGTGGACTCTTCGTGAGTTAGTGAGTTGGAAATCTTTGATATATATATAGAGCACAATCTCAACCACTGACTTGAGTTTTTTTTTTTTTTTTACACAGTGACTTGAGTTTTATATAAATGACTAGTACTTTTTACCCGTGCGATGCACAGGGATATTTACTTTTGTTTTTTTAATGTTTTTTTATAGGCAAATGTTAGTTGTTAGTAAATTAGTCATCCTCAGGGTTCGAACCTTTCACCCTCCACCTTTTATCCTCCCAAACCCTTATGTCCCCTAGTTCTTACCACTTGATTTTTTTTAAATTTGTATTATTTTTAAAGCTATTTTATGTATTAAAATAAATAAATCATAAAGTTGCCATTTTTTATTTTTGTTGCAGTTATTTTCCTAAATGCTCGATTGATGGTTTTTTTTTTATATATATTGAATAATCTATCACAAGGAGTTGAAATAACATGAATGTGTTAAAAATAGACACGGAATTATTTTATTCATTTTTTTGCAAATGGTCTAATTACATTGAGAAAAAGCTGAGAACGTATCGTTCCAGATTTCCTGTAAAAAGATCTTCAATTCATCATATGGCATTGCGAAAGACTTCTTTGTAACCTAATTTTAAAATACTATGAAAATTATTGTCATCACTATCGCAAATGAGAATTTTTAATCTATGACCCGTGCGATGCACGGGCGATATTCATTTTTTTCATGAATATTTTTTAAATTTGCGTTATTAACTTTATATATAAGAAAAATAAATTTGTAAGTTTTTTCTGTAGTGAATGTGTTTGTTTTGTTTTATAGAAGCACAATTATTTTATTTATTTGTGGTTTTCATCCTAAATGTTATTTATTTAATTTTGTTTTTAATATAATACTTTGATAGTTTATTGTAGAGATATGAAGTAGCATGCAAGATTTAATAATAGACACGGAGAGAGTTCTCATTTTTTTCATTTGGTATAATTACATTAAGAATACAACTAAGAATAATAATCAGCTATGATGAATTTCATGAATAATAGAAAACAAATGGGGAAAAATAATAGTTTGTTTCATGGGGTTTAGTTTCTTTTCTAATGAATTCATTATGTTACGTGGAAAGTTTAATACAATAATTTCACGGATGATGAAATTTACAGTTGGCATTATCGTTTCACATTTTCTAAAAAGAAAAACATAAAATAATACTTATATGAGTGTAATTTGATTAAATAGATTGAAATGTTTGATTTTTGTATATATAGATGTAAAGAAGTCACTTATATGACAATGCAAAAAAACTTTTTTGTTAAATACTATGGAAATTGTTGTCATTATCATCGCAAGCAGTGACAGATGCAAGTGCATAAGTATGAGGACGCCCTCACTTAATTTTGGGAAAAACATTAGAAAAAAAATAATTGAGTAGTAAAAGTATGTGAATTTTTATGGCCTCTTTGATAAAAAAATGTCCTCACTTATGTTATGCATTTTTAAATGCCCTCACTTGTGTCCCGCATTGCTAAATGCCCTCACTTGAATAATAAAAGTATGTGGGTTGTGATGGCCCCTTTGGTAAAAAAATGTGCTCACTTGTGTCCCCTTTCGTAAAAAAATGTCCTCACTTCTAATAATATATGTTAATTTTTTTGTTACGAATTTATATGTATATATTGCCCTCATTACATAAAATTTCTAGATCCGTCACTGATCGCAAGTGAAAATTTTTAATCTTTAACGAATCGTAACATCGGAGAATTCTACATATAGTTGCCTTGTGAAAATACTGATTTTTTCAAATATAACCCGACATATTTCAATGGTTCTCACTGACTTTTATTCATGGAAAAAGAGAATGCTTCTCACCTTCATATAGACAATACTTGTCATTAATCAAAGAGAAAATCTCTCTTTTTATTCAATTTCATTAATTGATGTGGCACATCCTTGAAATCTGATTGGTTGACGGTGTAAAAAAACTTTACACCGTTGGTGCATAGAAATTAAACTCTTAATCAAATCAATAAAAAAAAACAAACAAACAGTTTCAAATTTTTTGCTTGAATTCACATTTTTTCACCCGTGAGTCATATTTTATTTTAAATTTATATTAATCAAATTAGATATGAATATTAATGTGTTTTTTGTATGAGAATGTGAAAAAAATCATGACCATTTAATTTAATTATATTATTGTGAGAATCTATATTGATTTTCTTATAAATAACAGGTTAACCTTTCGTCACTTCACTCTAATGCAGACAACCACTCTTGTCATAAATCAAAATAATAGTAAAAAGCCGAGTAATTCTAGATATCTTTTTCCTTGAATTCACTTCATTTTTCTTTGACGTACCACCACTAAAAAATCACATTTTTTAATCTTCAAATGTCAATTTCGAAAAAGAAAAAAAAAACTTCAAATGTCATAAAATTATCAAATAAAAACTATTTCCTTCAATTCAGACGCATGTATGTTTTTTTTTTTACAACCATTAACCTTTATCAAGTAATATGTGAAGGTTGAGATGTGCATTATTATAAATGTCTTCCTTAAAGATTAAGATATCACTACGTAAACCATCATATTTAAATAGTGAAGAGTAAAACAGTGAAAAAAGGGAAGAAAAGGAAGAAATGAGTTAAACTCATTGTCACACTCACAGTCACGCCTATAGGCACCTAACTATTCTAGTTTATTTCCTGTCACCAAACCCAGATATAGAACATATTAGTGAGTAAAAAATCCTTGGCAATCAGTTTTAGAAAGTTTTCAACTTCAAAGTTAACCTCAAAGTTGACCAGTTTTGAAGGGCTCTTTCTATAGAGGCTATTTCTAGTTCTTGTTTTTTTTTTTGATAAGCCAACACATTGCATTTAACCAGCACAAGGGGTGCTAACCCAAATACAATGAGAGAAAATTCTGTCAAGAAACAGAAATCAAAGGTACAATAGGGAGAAAACAGTAAACTAGAAAATGAAAAATACATGAAGACAACCCGCAAAAAAGGCCACAAATTATTGTGCCTTCACAGCCTATTCCTAGAAATCTAGCAGCAAAGATCCACCGCTGATTTATTGCCTCCAAACCATCCCATTAACAAACCGCATCAATATTGTGTGCCACCATCATACATAACACGCCCCAACATCCAGATAGTATGTCCAACCACTATAAAGAAAGAATGCATACCCTGGATTCTCCTTCCACTCAAACCATGAATACATAAAGCCATCCACCTTTGCCCTCAGTCACTGCCATGCTCTCAACTGAGCCAATTCTAGAATCTGGTTAGGATCAAAGTCACCCCCCTGAAAAATTACCTTGTTCCTTGTCAACCAAATAGACCACACCAGTGCCATCCAAATGGCATTTTCTCCCGCCTTCTGATTTTTGTTAATGGCAAAGAATGGGAATTGCAACATCTGATCCCGCGGTGAGGCCGCCACAACCGAGAAGACACCAAGCCAGACAAATCCCTCAGAAAACTGGCTTTGATTAAGAAAAACTCTTTTTTTTTTTTTTTTTTTTTAAGAATAAACCAGAGACAATCAACCAGAGACCCTAATCCACGGGACCGGGCTCTGATACCAGAATCGGAAACATATTAAATTTGACATAAGATAAGTTATATGTGTATTTTGAAATGAGTAGGCAGGAAAATTGACAAAATGGAAGATTCGCCCCTTAGAGATGAATTCATAAGATGTCTGCTGATATTCAAGAACCAAAAAGTCCTGTAATTGAACAGAATATGAGCTTTAATTATAATGTGATGAATTCCAAAAGTCCTTGGGAAACATTCAGCATGCGTGGTTCTGGAATGAAGAACTCTCTTGTCCAGGAATACCTTAGGTTTTTGAACACAACTAAGAAGGAAGACTTGAAAAAACTGAAGGGAATTGGAGAGAAGAGAGCAACCTCCATACTTGAGCTGCGAGAAGACCCTCCAGAACCATTTAAGAGTGTTGATGATTTAAAGGATATTGGACTTTCAGCTAAGCAGATTAAGGGAATAATGAAGATAGAAGTTGGAGAGCTTTTCAACTAGTTCTGAAGGCATTGGTGAATGGCTGTACATTTGCAAGCAATGCAATATCCAATTGCAGACTAAGAAAACACTACATGAATGTAACTAGATGTTGGCAATCAAAAATTGCAAACTGGTTCTAAAGCAAACTGAAATTGAATTTGATTAAGTTTTTGAGTTTTTTGAATTGAAATCACGTTCAAAAATAAAAAAGTCAACAATAAAACTTAAAGGGTTAGACAATATATATATATATATATATATATATATATATATTGTAGTATTTCATAATTCCATGCTCATGATCATATTGCCCATGAACACACTTATTCCCTCGCTGTTCCCATGAGCACACTTCACTCGTGTTTTCAACTAGTTCATAATTCCTTCACAAAAAACATAATAATAATAATAATAATAATAATAATAATAATAATAATAATAATAATAATAATAATAATAATAATAATAATAATAATAATAATTCTCAGGAGCACGATAACTTGCAGCTCGAGAAGGGGTTGCAGGAAAGTTCATGAGCAGAGTCAGGCTAAAATCTGAAATGCAACCATCACCTTTTTTCTAGAAAGCAAAATCAAATTATATTCAAAGAAGAAAATATTTGTGAACATCCCTCTCAAATAGGAGATTAAAAGACAAATTAATCTCCACCATAACAATAAAGATCAAGAAATGAATAAGAATATCAGAAAACCCACCCTCCATATTATCCACCCAAAACTAAAATACAAAAGAGGCTCATCTGACATTATAATCACAACCCCATCTCACTTACTTATTTTCAGTGGCATTCAGCACTTGTCCAGAAACCATGTTTTACTTGATGAAGCCTCTCAACGTCAATTATCTTGGTCCGAAGGCAGAAATTTTAATTTTCTAGTTCAATCCCTCTTTTCTGCCAGTATTCATTTTCTATCAGTGGGATCTCATGTTTCTTAGATCTAATTTCTCTTTCAAGTCTGTTCCTCAGCTGCTTAAAAATGCAACCATTACCTTCTTGGTTGAGGATAACATTTGAGGATATGATATATTTCCCTTCCATATGTGAACTTGGACCACAAACTGGAGAGTAATTCTCTAGCAATCAATGTCATATGAGGTTAGGTGAGTCTAAGAGATATAGTAACTATAGATGATGAAGAAACATTAAAAGTGATTAATTTGTAACGGATAAGACATTATAAGTGATTAATTTGTGTGAAGGAAAACTAAACGTGATTAATTTGTAACAGATGAAAGATATTAAGAGTGATTAATAAGTAACATGTGTGAAAACATTAAAATCAATTAATTTGTAACGGATGAGGGAAGTTTAAAATGACCAATTTGTAACGGATGAATTTAATTTTATGTAACCATTAGTTAATTATAAGAGCTGAAGAGGAAGAACTATGACTGAGTATTATACTTATAACTTCAAATTAAACATAACAACTTTAATCTTGAGATTGATGGCTCCCCCATATTTTAACATTTTCCATAGTAATTACCTTTTCCTAAAATATATAAACTATTGTGTTTCTAAACTCTTATTTCACATAGGACATGACTACATACCTCAATACAGAAGCTGCAAAAATTCACCATATTGTTAATTTGTGAAATCCACCATGCATTGCATATTTGTGATTGTGAATTCTAAGCTACAAATCTGAGCTTTAAAAACGTAACCTGTGAACAAAAAGTAATTTAAAATAAAAAAACAAAAAGGAGAAATGATACAAATTTATTAAAATATGTCTTAAAAGTGATGTTATTTCTAACAGTAACAGAAGCAACAATGATTAAAAATCATGCAATTTTTAACAGGGGAAAAAAACTAATTTTCTTACTTCTTTAAGATATATATAATTATGACCTCGAATTTACACTGGCCACATGAGCTTTGAGGAAAATAACTGGGTAGCGACATCAGAAAGAGGCTTCAATAGCTCCAAAAAAACAAATCAAGAAAATAAAGAAAAGGCTCCAGAAGTGAACAACTTATGTGATTTATCAGTAAAAACTTCAGGATTTAACAAATAAACATTCTTAAGGATCCAATGTATTCTTCTTTTGATTGGCCCTCGGCCTTCCATCTCTTTGCATCTCCTTATAAGCATGTAATTTAAAATTTGTTCAGCATACTTGACAGCGATTGCAACTGATAAAGTGATTAGGTTACAATGGAAGTTGAAGGATTGTATGAGGGTTAAAAATTGATGCAGTCAATCTATATTAGTTATCTAACGGGGTGTAAAATTAACTGGCATTTTAAGTTACTTGGGAGTGAATCTATTTTATATGTGGAGCTTAATGCAGCAACCTTATTGCTTTATGTGGAGCTTAATGCAGCAACCTTATTACTTTTTGGGCTAGAAATATTATGCAATTGAAAGGAATAGAAGAAATAGATTTAACAGGTATGAAGGTGAACTTACAGGTTCCATTAGCTTTTGACTCCTGTTGATTAACACCCTGATCAGATTTGAGTCAGAAACCTGTTGCTATATGTCATTGTTGTGAGTTCAAAACACATAAACTGCACCCAGCAAAGAACAACCTCATAAAGTGGATGAAAATTTTATCAGAAGAAAAGACTGAAATCCAGTGATGAAGGAATAAGACCCAATATACGACTATATGGAACAAATCATGATAGAAAGTATTACCATGAGAAGAATTGAGCATGTATTCACACGAATGAAATTCAATGCTAGCTGAATATATCTAAACAAAATGAACTATTGAGGATAGTTTTCATTTCACCTCTAAATAACACGGTCTAAGAAGAAGCACTTATTGGATCAAAAGAGCTTACAATTTGATCTACTACATGAACAACGCTACTTCTCTATCGGTCATCCATCCCTTTTCATTGTCCCTACACCAAAAGAGATTAGAGTTAATATCAGAAACAAATCTTCTTTGTACCCAGCATAGACTACACGAAACTTGAACCTGCAAATTATAGAAGTTTCTTTCACCCCAGCCACAAATCACTACTCAACTGAATGCTTTTGCATCTTTCAAGTCAAGAGCATTGATAACAAAAATATTTTATGTAGAACCAAATCAGATGTAACGAACACATGAACAGAGATTCATAACACATTGTTATAAGGTTAATGTTAAAAAGTTTGAAGACAAAAAGAAGACAGTACAGTGCTTGAAATCGTGGCCGAAACCCTGCTGGAGCAATCCCCTTCCGCCACCATCTTCGCTCCCCCTGCGTGCATCTATCTATCACTCGCTCTTCCCCCACGAAGCCACACTCATTCTTCATCTCGCTGACGGAGGTGACCTGTGCAGTAACGAAAATTAAAAATTTGTTACAAATCAGAAATCCATTTTCGAAAAGGTGAATGAAGTCCGATCTGGCAATAAAAGATCCACACCAAGGCTCCAAAGTCTCCATCAAAGCCTTCATCAAACCCCTCCTCTCATTCAGAAACCCTAACATCCATGCGAGCCTCCCTCTTGCCGTCGTTCCTGCCATCGTCTCGATCTTTTTCTTTCTTCGATTCTTTTCCCTATTTCTGGTGTGTGTGCGACTGTGCGGCCCCCTATTTGTCTAATGAGAAACTGAGCAGTTACAAAGGAAGCGCAGGGAAAATAAAACGGAAGGTTGTGGAAACGGAAAAAAAACCAAAAAGAAACGTAAGAAAGAAAGGGCAAAGGGCTGAAGCCTGAAGGAATATATGAATGAGGATGTACGGCTGTGATTGATTCTTTAGGAAATAATGTGTACTTTTCCTAAAATGTCCATGCTAAAACTTAGATTATAGTGCATTGAATTGTTGAATGCCAAAATTGCCCTCCAGGATGCAGGAACTCTTCCTTTATATAGTTTATAGATAGATAGATAGATAGATAGATAGATAGATAGATAGATAGATAGATAGATAGATAGATAGATAGATAGATAGATAGATAGATAGATAATACTTAATAGTTATTAATCATTACTAACTATAAAAGGTGTCATACAAATCTGCAATAAAAGATTAAATATTCCAAACAAATAAAATCATCAATATATATAAGTATAGTATAATTCACTTGATTTATACATTAATAACAATTAATTAGTTATTATTTGACACGGCGGTATAAGAGTATTTTTGTGGGTCTTCTATTTTATTTTAAATTTATTTTCTGAGTTATAATTAAGCATATTATTTACTCTCTCCATTTTAAAATAGGGAGAAACTTAGAGCAAGTTCCTTAAATCCATTTCATCAAGTTTACCAATCATGTGAATGTCATTCATTAAGAATTTTTTGTTAAAATTTAAAAAAAATTACGTATAAACTTGATGGAAAGGAGGTAAGGAACTTGACCTAAGTTTTACACTTTAAAATAACTGTCAAAAAGAAACAAACATATTAGGAAATTTAATTAATACTACATCCGGTCTTATTTATAAGAATAAAAAAAAATATACATAGTTTAAGAATGTAGTTAAATTAGTTTAAATGCATTAAATTTGTCTTAAATTAACATAAACTTCCAAGATTACCCTTTGTTCTAGTGTTGGAGAGTGGCAAGGAGAGAAAATAATAAATTGGACACATTTTACTAGTTAGAATTAATAATGACATCATTGAAAAAAAATACTTAATATAGTACAAACTTCTATTTGGTTCTTAAAAAAAGTACAAAGATTTTTCTTCTCTTTGGTTCTTATAAATAGGACCGGAATTAGTATTGTTAACTTTTTAAAACATATTATTTATTATCCTAGTTTATCCTTTGTAGTGTTTTATTATCTCTCCACATTTATTTATTGTTCTCATATGGGTATTATATGGAAAAATATCAATTATGTTTTCTTGAAATTTTATGTGTACAATTATTATGAATTTTTTTTTCTCTAGGGAGTAATAAATATGTATGATAATGCTAAACATGGGTTAATATTTGAAAATGTTAGGTATCAACTACAACCAACTCACCAAGTGTTACCACTTCATGGCCATGGGGAGAGTTTTGAGTTTTGAAACCTATCTGTTAGTATTTACATATTTATAGACAAGTAAATTTAACAGCAAGTTTGATTTCGAAAGCAGCAAACTATACAGATGGATTTTATCAGAAAAAAAAAAGGTTCTCATGTCTAACAAAAATTCTTTCTTCTGATCTTCTATGCATTCGATCCATCTTTTCTTTCACCCGTGTTCTGCTTCTGCCACTCTTTTTAGCTGTTAGACAAAAAGACAGAAACTTTAATCAATACAAGTTATTCACATACACCTAATGTAAATGCATACAGGGCAATCAAGAATTTCAATCAAGAATTTCATCCTGTAACATAATTGTCTAATAATGTATTGGTGAATGATATTTAAAACTACTTACAAGGCCTGAGAGAAGAAGTTCTAATACTTTCTTTTGCGCTTGTGAATCTTCAATTGCCTGATAATAAATTGGATAATTTCTTTCAAAGTTGCTTTCCTTCCCTCCTTCCAGTTCCAAATTTCAGGGATTGCATATCTTCCACTTGAATTGTATTCTTCCATTTCCATCAGTGCATTTTCCACAGCCTTGTATACCACTTCACCACACTCATTCTTCAATCCTTTCAGTTTTTGGTCATTTTCATCAAATACTACCTGAAGTTATCAGAAATCTAGAATCTATGATTCTTTACGAGCATCAAGTATTCCTTGTTTATATTGATGTTCTTTAACTACAAGGGAACTGTTTAGGTTTTCCACGAGCTCCAACTGTTCCATTTTGTCCTTTAATTGATTTCTAAAATTAGTAATTTGAGCGCTCAAATTTGCCACCACTTTCTGCTTGACTCTGATCTTGTATTACACTTTTCAACTGTCATAGTAAATTGGGAAATCAGAAAGAAGATCACTCAATGAAAATAACAAATTAAATAGAATTAAGTATCAGGGCAGACAACCATATTGACCATCAAGATTTTAAATGATTTATAATCTAAATGAAAAGGAAAAGAATAAAGTTCTTATATTATTAGTGATTGTACATTATGTGTTAATCAAGCCACGCACTTAACTAAAGGGAGTTAATGCATTAAAAAAGCTATCAATGGCACTTAGCAACTAAGAGTACTAGCGAATGGGTCAGTCACTTCAGTTACTAATTCTGGTGCAGGGTTGTTAAGACTTAAGACTTAGAGGTTAGGAGATATGATAACATGTAATGGAGTCTAATGTAATTCAATAGAGTCTCATCAGTGCATATTAACTGAAATATCACATTCATTCTTAATTAATGAAAGGAGATTTCATTTCTTCTGTCAATTTTTCTTTGATGGTATTAGAGCTCCGTTATGCAACTTTGAGTCATGGCGAGAAACTCAAATTCGAACTCTTCATCAGCCCTAATTACTTCTAACAGTCTAACAGCCTCACCACTAGCCACTTAAAAGTGACTCTATTTACAAATTGAGCTTGGTTAGCCACTGGCCCGCGCAGGAATGGAATCAGAAAAAATTGTTTAAGGGGGCGAAAATTTAACACATGCTAAATAAAAATTACAATATCTAACTTATACTATTAACATTCCTGTAAAATTAGATTCAATTATCATCATATGTCCCAAAATTAATTGGAGTAATTGTTAAAATATTCTTTTTAACAATAACTAATTTTATATTTTATTTTTCGGGATCATTTTCACTGTTTTCTTCTTTCTATATTTGTCTTCTTCCTCTTTTATTTCTATGTGTAAATATATTACTTCCCTAATATATTTATTTTGTATGTATATTAGTATAAAATGAGTAAAGATGTTGTCTGGTGGTAGGGATGTTGTTAATATTGACATTAATTGTATAGAGTTATTTGAAAATTGTAATTTTTGGCATCCAGGCAGGAAAGCAATATTGCTGTGATATTATAACTATAATTTTTTTTATATAACTAAAAAGAGTAATAATTTATTCACACTTCTCTTTCTCTTTCATCTCTTTTTAATTTATTTCTCTTTTTATATCTCTACATTTTCTATCACATCAAATAGCACTTTTTATTTACCTCTCTTCTCCTTCTATCATACTCTTAATGTAAGTGTGTACAAACCATTAAATATTATGTTCGAATAAAAAAAGTAAGCTTTACAAAACATTATTCCACTAATAATAGGAAGTGGTGGTGGAAAAGTAAGGTTTTCTCATTTCTTAAAAATGCTAGAGGTTGTGTAGTATATTACACTACATAGGGGGTGGGGGGCGAATATAGATTTTACTATGGTATACACATATATTAACTTGTATGAGCACAGGGGCCAACGCCCCAAATGCTTAGAACCTAGTTCCGTCCCTGGGCCCGCGGCGCTACCATAATATTCCTTCTCTAGGAGAAGCAACTGCTCTGGTCTTCTTGTAAGACCTGAGAGCTCTTGCATTTTTTTCAATAGAAATCTCAGTCATCAGAATTTCATTTCTAGTTTCGTATCAGTGTGCATGTCAAATCTAAGTGAAGGTTTATGATAGAGGGTTGCATCCTCAATGAGCTTCTATAGCTACATCCTTTATGGGCCTGAAGTTACTAGGTCAATTATAATTAATTAGTTATTATTATTTCTATGTTTATTTCTAGTTTGTTAATTAGATCCATGTTCTAGAATATTCTACTTTCTAAGATGGTGCCACATGTAAGGTCACCTTTTATCCCTTAGAGTGGATAGTTAGTATAAGTTGTATGGGTTCCATTATGAAAGGATAACAAGAAATATGGCAAAAGCCTCTTTTATCTTTTTCTCTTAATTTTTCTTTCAATATTTTACTTTGATTTTACTTGGTAGAATTTCTCTCTACCAGTTTATAATACACAAGATCTAGAGATTCTATAACTAATTTACTTCCAAATCACTGCCACATCAGCAGAAATTATTTCACGTTATTTTTCCCAGCCAACATAAGTTATAAAGACTTCGGAGAACCATCTCAATCTCAGCTTGTGTTGCTCAAAATTGGCACTGAGTCTACTACAACTCTATAAGTAACTGAAATAACCATTTCTAATTAAGGAGAAAAGAGCCTAAAGTTCAAAATCCAAGCAAGTAAATAAAAATGATAATAGAAATAAACTGGGGATCTAATTATATAAAACCAGACAAGCTTCTAATGATTTATTTTCTGGCATCTGCAGAATCTGACTATTACTTACTTTCTGAATCTCCTCTATGAAGTTCTTCTCCTGTTGATCATTTAGGGCTTTACTGTCCTCCAATTGCTTGCTAAGGCGCCAATTTTCTATCTTCAAACATTCCATGTCATGATTCATCTTAGTGTTCTTGACCCTCATCTTGTGTAATTCTAGAAAATATTAAGCATAAGTTTAACAGAAGAAAACAAAGCAAACAGTATTAAAAAAAATCCAATAATATATTTAAGGCAAACCAACACACACACACACGTATATATAGACAAATGCAGGAGAAATAAGAGTGTCACATTAAAGAAGTTATAAAATGGAATACTTGAATCATAAGGGTGTGTTTGTGAGTTGAGTTTTGGAGGGGAGGGAGAGGGAAGGGAATGGGGAGGCTTATGAGAAGCCCTCCCCTTGTTTGGGAGTTTTTTAAGACAAAACAACTAAGGAAGAGTCTTGGAGGGTTTTCCGAAATTCCCCAAACCCATCCCCCCTTTTTAAAATCTCCCAAACAAGGGGATGACTTCTCATTAGCCTATTATTCCCTCCCCTCCCCTCCAAAACTCAATTCACAAACACTCCCCTAATTGAGGGTTTTGTTGGAACCCTCCCTTCCCCTGCTCTCAGAGCCTTCCTCCAAAACTCCCAAACATAGCCTAAGGAGAATATGCACATATATAATTGTGCATCTAGTGACTGATTTCAGTAGTCCTAGTTTTATGACTAAAGTAGCTTTTACAGAAAAAAGTAATTTAACCACAAAAAGTGACATAGATACTGATAGAAGATAAAACATAAATTACAGAAAATGGGTTTTATTACCTAAAATCTCCAGTTGTTGCTGATGTATTTCCAGCTTCCTTGTGCCCTGCAATAAAGAAATGATAAAAGTTAATCGAAACATGCTATGACAATGTGTCTTCACATAACATTTCTACTGACCAGTGACCATACAAGAACAGATTTTACTTCTGACTTTTTACTGGGCAGGTTAAAAAATATAACAGTAGGAAATTATTAAACAATGGCTGGGATTAAAACCCTATAATCTCTCACGTGACCCTTTCATTCTCTTGGAAGAAAACACAGCACATACACATACAGTACAGAACCCTTTCTTCGTGCTCTTCTTATCCATGATCAGAGAAGCACAGTGAGAAATAGGCTTCCATAGTGAAAGATGCATGATGATGATAGCCTCCTGACCTCCTCTACTCACACAAAGCAATCAGCCTTGTTGAAACACGGGTAGCAGCACCAACAAAAGCCTTTAGCCCGCCCATGAATCTATAACAAATTCAGCCTCAACTCCTTCAAGATCACAGCTTTGACCAAATTCATGAAAACACAAACAAAACTAACCCCACCACTTGTTTTCAAGCACTGTTTTCCTCCATCAATTAACCCTTTCATCTAATGCTACGAGAAAGAAGAACAATAAGACACAAAACCAATTTGGCTTGCAAACAAAAATGAGGAAGAAACAGGGGATTAGATGCATGAAGAGAATGACAGGAAAATTAGGGAATGGGGAAATGATATTTTTTAAGTTTTGATCCCAACCGTTGTTTTTTAATAAAATTGAGGGTCAAGATTAGGAGTCAATTACGAAAACCTACTCCTCCTCTTATTTAATTAATTATATAAATATAGAAAATTAGCAATAGTTATTGAAAACTGGTACACATGTGCTTGATTTTCTTTTTTCGCCTCCGTTGGAAGCAATGTTTGTAGAATCAGACCAATCATAGAACCAGTCTGGTTCGATGTTCATTAATTAGATTGTGGTTGAATCGGGGTATAACCGATAATAATCAAATTAAATACTTTTTAATATATATATATATATATATAATCATTGTACTGGTCGAGACACTGGTTCGATGTTCATTAATTAGACTGTGGTTGAATCGGGGTAAAACCGATGATAATCAAATTAAATACATTTTAATATATAATCATTGAACCAGTCGAGACACTAGTTCGATGTTCCTTAATTAGACTGACAATCGAGGCCAGGTCTTTCCCACACCATGCGTCCTTCTAGAAGCGGGTCGCATTTCCATTCCCCATTTTCAGCCTCAAGACACTATCAAACCAGCAAGCACCATCACCATAATCATAGCACAGTTAAAAATGTCGCGCCACCATAAGGAGTCCTTTGCCTTGGTGTTCAATACCCCCTTTGCCACCCTATTTCCGTAACGGTTCCAGATGACTCTACTACAAATGTCACCATTCCTTGCCAAGAATTTCCATTTCCATTTTCCCAACAAAGCCGCAATAAACATATCCCAATTTTCTTCAATTACTGGTTGTTGGAGGAAGGGCTTAAGGAGATTGTGGAGAAGTGGTGGAGTTCAAATGTGGTAGTGGGGTGGTATGGTTTGGTGCTCTTACATTGAATGAAGGGGCTTCGAAGGAAGACCTTAGAATGAGGTTTGGGGGTCGGTCAAGGTGAAAGGTTGGAAGAAAAATTCCACGAACTGATGGTGTCTATGGAACGTGATGGGGCATCAAAGGGGCTTCGAAGATATAGGAAGTTAGTGTTGAATGATCTTTGGAGAGAGTATCGAATGGAGGTGAGTAGGTGGTTGCAGAAGTCTAGGTTGAGGTGACTTAAGGAGGGTGATTGGAATACTAGCTTGTTACATAGTTTGTGTAAGGTGAGGGTATCAAGAGCTAGCTTGGATCATATTCAGGTGAATAGGGAGGTTATGGTGGAGCCTGGTCCAATCAAAGATGTGGTTTTCAATAATTTTCCAAGCTTCTTTAGGAGCTAAGGGAGGGGGTGTTTGGATCTCATGTGATGATTTTCCTCGAGTATCCTTGGAGGATAGATCAATGTTGGAGGAAAAGTTTTCTTATGAGGAGATTTGGGAGGTGGTTTTGGCTTGTGATGGAAATTGTGCACCTGGACCGGATGGTTTTTAACTTTTCTTTTTTTATTGAGTTTCGGCAGATGATTAAAGGTGATGTATGAGAATGTTCAAGGAATTATTTGTCCATGGGAAGCTTGTAAAGGGGCTGAATGCGACATTTGTAGCTTTGGTTTCAAAGAAGCTCGAGCCAAAAGTTACGGCTGATTTTCGGCACATAAGTTTAATCAGGATCTTGTACAAGCTCATTGCTAAAGTGTTAGCAGCGAGGCTTCAGTGGGTCATGACTTATGTGATTTCACATAATCTGTTTATTTTAACTAAAGGGCGACAAATCACATACTGCATTTTTATGATGTGGAGCAGAGTTTGTATGGCTGCCGATGTGGTTGGTGTCGCAGGGGATAAGGAGAGTGGTACCACCGAAGGTGTCTCTGTTCATGTGAGGTGTGACTAAGTTAAGCCATTGATGAGTTAAACTAACATCATGACTTTAGGGGAAACGTAAAATAAATTAAGGAACGAAACTTGATAATCAAAATCTAGATAACATGGTGTATAACTAGTTGAATTAACTTTCCTTTTGCTAAATTTATGCAGGCCTACCTTTTTCCAGATCTGGAAAAGGAAGTCTGTAGATGGATACAGCTCACTGCCATACATGGTGGCATTGCTGAGTTGTGTGATCTGGCTATACTACGGGTTAGTCAGAGCCGATGGACTTTTGCTGATCACCATTAACTCTATCGGATGCTTTATGGAGGTCATCTACATTACCATCTTCCTCTTCTATGCCGACCATCAGACCAGGGTACAACAAAATCTCACTGTATTACTATTTATATGATTTTAAATTTTACACCACAGTTAACTAAGTTTTAATTAATTGTTGCAGAATGCAACAATTAGACTACTTGTGGTGATGAGCATGGGCTTTGTGATGATCTTCTCCATCACATACTTTGCCATGCGAGGTTCACTCCGCATCCACTTCCTAGGATGGATTTGTGTTGCCATTTCGACGAGTGTGTTTGCAGCACCTCTGAGCACTATGGTAAGTCAAAATTTCAATTGGATTGTATATGTGTCAATTGTTATTTTATATAAATAATAATAATAAATATTTTTCTTAATTATTTTTTGTATAGGCACAGGTTATTAGGACTAGGGGTGTACAGTATATGCCCATCGGATTGTCAGTTTTCCTGACATTGGGAGCTATGATGTGGTTTGTATATGGATTTTTCCGATTTGACATATGCATTATTGTAAGTATATAAATACATTGAGTTAATTAATTAGTTTTTTTTTGAAAATAATTAATTAATTAATTTTTTTTTTTTTGCAGATACCCAATGTGTTGGGATTTCTTCTCGGGATTATTCAGATGGTGCTGTACGGCATCTATCGGGACGCTGGGGGAGGTAAAGATTGTTGTGAACTTTAATTTTGGTTTTTACTACTTTATTTTATTTGCTTAAAGGTTTTAACTTTCTTTTGTTTGGTTTTGATTTTTCAGATGGCGATGGGGTGGGGGTGTAGGAGATCTGATTTTGTGACTGCTGCTGATTTATTTTATTTACTATTACTTATGGTTGTTCTAGAACTATTACTCAGCCTGAATTCTGATAACCATACTCTCTATTCTTTAAGCTTTATGACTGCTGCTACTTTATTTCATTTGCCATTTTGTGATCTGTTCGAACTTTGTTTCCTTTTTAACTCGAATGAGATAAACTTGTTCATAAAATAACATGTTTAGCTTATTACTTGTGCATAGCACTTGGATCCTACTTTCTACGGTCACCAAATGAGGGCAGCACCTAAAGATTTTGCAAAGACTGCTGCGTCTTATGTATGGAAGCCATTCCCGAGACACATTTGGGAGCCATGTTACCTTAACCAAGGAAACGATGTAACCTAAATGATAACACCCTTAACAAGCTTTCTTTTAGACAATGAGGAAACAAAACATGTTCTTGTAGAATACTAAAAGGTGCTAATTTTAGAACTGGCAGGTACTGTTTTCAACGAGGAAACAAAGCATACTAATACAGGCCAGATTATGGCTGAAAATATATATATATAACAATAATTCAATAAAGACCAAGTGAGTATGGAAAGCAAGGACGGTTCTGAATGATATTAAGTGCATAAATATCCTGATAAAAACACACTGCATAAGAACTCCATAAAACAACTACAGTTGCAAAATCTAGATCAGATGCGAGAGTTACTTATGTAAAGCACAAAGGCAATCTTTTTCACCTACATCTGATGCAATACAATAAGGTGTGTACTTCCCATCTTGAAACCAGGTAGCACGATTCTGCATAAGCTCCTCTAGAAAATCATCAAGCTTCTCAATAGTGATGTTTGGCATTACCACCACATGTGCAATGTTCCCCTTGCATGCCAACTGCCACTTGCGTATAAATTCCTCATCGTGTGGCCGCTCAAACACAACTGTGCTGCTCAGCTCATTAAGCATTGCACCGATCCCTGCCTCGACAAGGCGGTCTTTGAAGTAATGTGCATTCCGCAAGCATTTCTGTACTTCTTTCTGAAAACCTCTGTATCCTTTCCGGTTCAAGGTATACCAAAGAAATATGGGAGCATGGCCATTCCGACTACCCATGATAGTGGCATCCCTAGAAGCAAGGTATTCCACGTCCCTGGAAAGAGCATTAACATACTCCAATCTTGTTATCTGCACACCACAAGGCATGGGGCACCCAACAAATTTGTGGCCAGAAACACTGACACTGCCAATCGGCTTCTTAAAAGTAACTTTTGGAGCCTGAAAGCAGAATTTTAAAAAATAAATACATATCAAATCAACGCTTATGAAAATGAAAACAATATTATAATTGCCCATTTTCTTGTTTTAGCAACCAACCAATCATAAATCATTCAAAAGCATAAGATGCATTGAAAAAGGAGCATCAAATTTTAATCTTGCCTTAAAAAATAATCAGGTCAGAATACAAAAAATTTCATACTGAAATAGGAATATCATTGGTCTAATTTCTTGTGCATGAAAATTGTCAATAGTCAATAGTCAATGATGGTTGGGTTGATCAACAAGCATTAAGACATGGAAATTCAATCATATAGTAACCAGTACAAGGCCCATAGCCCCATAGAAATTATGATTTTATTGCAAGAGTACAAATGCATGACAAAATGAATCAGGGGATTACTTTTTGCATACCCATTTTTACTATTTATACATCAATTTGTTTTAAAATTTTAAACTAAAAGGAAGGTTGTTAGGGTGTGTAAAAAACAAAACAGGGTCGTGTGAATAATAATCCCCAATGAATCACCATAAAATGTACAGGTTAACCACAGAAGAAACAAAATGTAGTTCTCTAACATGAAGTTTACAAACAGTAAAACCCAAAGTATAACATACCAGAGTTTTCCCACAGAACAGAGAAAGAAAGCAAATGGTAATTTCAAGTTTTCAGCTTTATATCTCAAAGTCAAATGATTTATAGGTAACATTTACACTTACTTGTTTCACGAAAGGCATCATGAGACCAAACAAAGCCCCATCGACATGGATGTAGAACCTGTCATGCGAAAACCCAGCTTCTTCGAGTTTCTTGATGACCATATCAAGATCATCCACAGCTCCTTTCACAGTTGTACCTGCAACGTTTCATTTGGACGAGAGCCAGAATCAACAAAATGAAGAGGAGGAGATGCATGGGAGAGAGAGAACATTGATGGAGAAACTTGCCTATATTCACATTAATAATTGCTGGCTTGTCCTGGTGAAGTAGAAGCTTGGTCTTGAAATCATCACAATCAATCTCGCCAGACCAAAGAGTGTCAACCTTAACACATTCCATTCTGTACATACGAGCAGCTTTAAAAATGGAATAGTGTGACTCCCGTGAGGCATACAGAACCCCATCTGGATACACCTCTCTCCTGCAAAAGTCAGATAATCATATTTTATTTTCTTTACAAACTGACAAAATGTTGAATTAAATAAATTTAGCTGAAACTAACCCAACTAGGATGCCGTGGAGATTGCCTTCTGTACCACAGTTTGTTATATAGCCCCAGTACTCATTTTTCTCCAGTTCCCACAACCTGGCAAACCAATCCAAAACACCAACTTCAAACTGCCGGGAATGGACACCATAGTTGCTTTCAATAAATGGATCTCCAAGGTTGTTTATGGAAAAGTGTTGAAGTTGAGAAAGTGCACCATAGTCGAAATCCAAATTATAAGGGTAGCCTGCAATAGATTTTTCATAAATTAATTTTGAGCTAGACCTAGTTAACTTAAAGATTACTTGAAGAAGTATGTGGGCTTCAAAAACCCAAAATCCTAATAAAATTACTTGAGATGATGGAATTAAAAATAATTTGAATGCACTGTTTTAAATGCATTAAATGATAAGGTTCAAAATATATGATATGATCCAACATATATGAAAGATTATAGATAACCTTAAATGTTTTTCCGATCACCAAGGATCCAGTGGATTTGAAATAACACAGGCAGGTATAAGTTCATTCTGATCAGAAGATAAGAGAAAAGAACACAAAGGGCAAAGGCTGTATTAAAAAGGACCCAAATGCTTTCCCTTTGCCAACATGGAGAATGTCAAAACTGCACCAACTTTCTTTATCAGTGTAAATCAGGTGCTATAGTATTCACCTCCAGAAGAAGCTGGAATACTTCGTAATAAAAGCATAAAATACTCTGATAGAATCTGGTTCATTGATTAGAGACAGTATGAAAGAAATGATAGGATTTTATTGATGAGATCTTAGTTTAGCCCTGAGCCATGATTAACCCAAGTTAGGATAAAGAGTTGATACAGGTTGTTCCTCTCAGAATCTCTCCATCGGAAACCAACCCCCTGACTAAACAGAGTACCCCATATATTCTCACCCAATCTCTTTGTAGCATCTCTGCTAAATTCTGTTAGAATTCTAACTAACTCTAGTTCCCTTAACTTACAGAAACTAGCCCGCTGCTAATCTAAAATGATCATACTCTGCAATTTCTGGCAGACATAATCAAGCTTCTTCCCTAAACTTGGGGAATAAAGGATTTTCAAACCCAATATAAGATGATCAAGAGAAATATAAGAATATGTCAATGAAAGGTACCATGAAAAATGTTATGGGTCCATGAATTGAAGAAATATTGAGAGTTCTTGATGTCAAATGGCCAACATCTCAGGCAATTTGAAAAAACCAGGATTCAAATTGATGTTCATTCATTGAAACCTCCTGAATTGCATTAATTTATCCTATATAGTTTATTTCAATTCAAATTCCAAGGATTATCAATGACGCGAAATCCTATGGGATGGATGATCTGATTGAATCCCCAATCACTAGGAGAACATAAATGCAGTCAAGAAATCAATAAGATCAAACGAGCAAATATTGCCAAACCTAAATGATGCTTTGTCCTTTCAGTTAAAGATTTTTTGTATCTGGCCAACACGCTTGCCATATTAGCTTCCCGATCCCCAGTAACCTCATCATCTGCTTCAGGCTCTGTGACTTCTAGACACGTAGTGTGAATATTTCTTCCCAGAACTATTTCTCTTTTCTCTTTTCCCTTGCTGACCTGAGCCTCCCCATTGACAACGCCATTTTCTCCAACCACAGGAGGCACAGGATCCTTGATTATGGCTGTTGTGTCAAAATCCTCAGGCAATGGTTCAACTGCTCCATTGATGCTCAAATCGTCAGCTAAAACACCAAAACTTCCAACCATTTTGTTACCAGAAACACAGGAACACCTGACAAAATGGATAGCAAAAACAAGGGTAAATGATAATAAAAAAACAAGAACCAAAATCCAAATTAAAATAAAGCAAAAGACCGATTAACCCCAAACTCACACAAAAAACACACACATTCCTCTCCATTCAGCTCAAAGAGTGCAGCATCTTAAAAACGCATAGCTATTTTCCTCTTATATATCAAATAATTTGAGCGCAATCAAAACTACACATAATTGTCTGTTTGGTTTAGCGTTACAGTCAACGCAAACATGATTTCTCGTATCTCAAACACCAACGAAGAAGCTAAGACATTGCCCTTTGAGTTTAACAGGATCGAAAAGCAGAATTTTGACACGTTGGCTTCAACATGGATCCACGTTAAACAAGAAAACAACAGCTCATACAAGATCTCCACAAATTTCCTTAAAAAGAAAAAACTGGGCTGTCATTGAGATCCCAGCCAGCGAAAACAAAGCGAAGATCAAGCTTAATTACCAAAATCAGAACAAATCAAAATGCATTAATTACAGATAAAGCAAAAACTAGTTGTTAATTCAACAAAATCTGACATAAACTTGCTAGTAAGGATATAAATAATTCCATGACCTACGCATATTCAGCATATGACATAATTATTACATGCACAGAAAGTTGAAACTCAGGGAACAACAACATCGTAATGAAACTCTACAAAAATGCATTACAAACTGCAACATGCATGGAAGAAAGAAAAATTGAAATCAGAGAGACATAGATCTGAAGAAATGCGAAGTTACCAGATGATGATGGAATCGGAAAATGAAATGATGCCGCAGATGCAATGAAAATGGGAAAGAGGAAGTGGCGGAAGGGAAGGGTGAAACTATTTATAGGTGCGTGGTGTGTGCGTGAGATTCTGTCACGCGCTTAAACTGTATCCCTCACACGAACGCATGTGATTCTGTCACATGGAATCTTTCTGTCCTCAGACTCAGACTCTCATCATTAATTAATCCAAAATATCACACTCAAAATAGTAGGGGTAAGAAAAGATTAATTAATAATGTGATATGATATATCAAGAGTTGGTATCATACAAGAGGTTAGTTTCGTTTTTTGGTGAATACAAGAGGTTATCTAATTTTCAACTTCATGTACTAATATAGTATTTAAGATAATGAGTTGGCAATTACTCACAATCAAGTTTTTTAGATTTTTATAAATAATATGGGTTTGGTCCCTTCAAAATAAATTTATAAATTTTAGTCTTAGCACCGATGAAATATGTAAATTTAGCCATTGTTGTTTCTTGACGACGGCTTTTGTGGATTGACAGTCATTTTTAACCATCACATATTACATTTATGTCAGTTTAAATTATCACAAAATGTATGACATATACTAATTTCACATATTTCAATTATATTGTGATCAAGTCTAATTTCATCCTTATATTACATGACTAAAAACATATTTAAACCCTAAATAATATCATTTGTCTTTTTTGGATGAAATTATAACTCGATTTGATAAGTTACATAACACATATATATAAAGGAAAAAAATAAAGTATATGTCAAATGTTATTTCCGTTACAATTATAATTATTAATGTTTCGAACAAAATTGACTTCCATAAATAATACACGTGTTCACTACTTTGGTAGCCTTAATGGGCAGCTATGAGTAGCAGTTCGACAAAGGAAATGATTGAAATATTTGTTGATGTTAGGTATAGCTTGGGTGCTGGAAATGTTATTTATAATTTTAGAGGAAGGCGGATGATTGAATTTTCAAACTGCTTTTATGAGTGAGATTCCTTTCATGCATAACTACTCACCATAGAAAGGTCTCCATCTTGTGTTAGAGTTGGGTTACAAGAAAGTATGTACTTTAAATTACAAGAATGTCATGGATATATTAAGTAAAAATTGTGATACTAAATTGAAAAATGTTTAACTCAATATCAAAGAAATGCATGATTAGCATCCCATAATCATCACCTAATGACAAATACTTTAACTTGTCAAAAGCTTCATGAGATTAGATCTTGTGTCTCAATTTTCAATTGTTAGAAAAAATATTTAATTTCCTATCTCTTGATCAAAACAGAGAGGTAAAGCTGTACCTTAAAAAAAAAAGAAAAACAGAGAGAAGAGAAAATACTGAATAAAACTCCACTTGCAATGATAGCGCGTACAAGTTGAACATTCCACTGTTCTTGCGAGTGAAATGGTCCACCCCCAAATCCCTAATCCCTGAATTTCCAAAACCCTAACAATCCCATTTCAATTTCATCTCTCAAATCAACAATTTCAATCTCCCCGGAGTTTCGCCGCCGGCGATGGAGCTTCTGGAGTCGGAGATTCGAATACAGCCACCGCGACAAACCCATTCGCCTTCCGTTCCTCCACCACCGCAGAAGAAAACTAGGGATTTGCCGAACCTGAACGAATGCCATGCTTGTGGCTTCAAAGCTGATGTTTGCACCGGTAAGAACAGACTCCGACCCCTTTATAGCGAATGGCGTGTAGTTCTTCTCTGTAAGAAGTGTTACTTTTCTGTTGAATCTTCCCAAATTTGCTCCTATTGTTTTTCCGGTGCATCGCCGGAGTGTTTTCGTTGCATCAAATGTAAGCATTCTGTGCATCAAAGTTGTTTTCTTAAGTACAAGGATGTTGCTCCATGGTCCTATGCTTGTTTGGGGTCTGATTTTTCTGTCTGTGTGGATTGTTGGATTCCAAAACCGGTGGCGATTTCTAGGAGTAGAAGGAGAAGGGGGGTGAGTAAGAGAAAGGTGAGAGTTGTAGCTGAGAAGGAGGGGTCTAGGGTTTTGGGGGATGGAAATTTGGTGAGGCCAATGGAGGATGTGGTTAGAGATGCCAAGAAGAAGATTGAGGCCGCCGCTAGGGCTAGAGAAGAGGCAACCAAGAAAGCTGAGTTGGCTAGAAGGGCAGTTGAGATTGCAAACAAAGCCTTGAGTTTGGTAGCGAATAAGGAAGATTGTAGTCTGAATCTGCACACCAAGATGGGTCCTGTGAAAGTTGTTGATGGCGCAGAGTTGAGTTTTGAGTTGCATTCGAATTTGAATGGCACGCCAAAAATTGCAAAGAGTTGGTGCTTATTGAACAGTACTTGCTTCGATGCTCCAAAGAGGTTTGCTTCTGGTGTTGATTCATCAGATTATGTATTCCATAGGGAAGAACAATGCAAAGGGCGGCCAGATCGGTATTTTTTAAAGTATAGTAGGAGACGTTGTTTAAAACTGAATCTGCCTCCCAGGATGGATCCTGTTAAAGTTGTTGATGGTTCAGAGTTGAGTGAACCTTCAAATTCTATAGGATCCTTGGATACTGATTCTTCAAAAGATCTGAATTGTCTGTACATGGGCAGAAGTGACATGAAAACTAGTTCAAAAGATGGTGAATGCACTGCTGCATTAGATGTTGAAGTGATTGCTGAAAAGCTGTTGAAGGAAGGGGAGGGAAGTTGTTCTGGTCGGCTGATAAACTTCAATGGAGAAGTTAGTGGCATGGATCATGATCGCCAACAAACAGATCATGTATTCCACAGGGAAAAACAATGCAAAGGGCGGCCAGATCGGTATTTTTGGAAGTATAGTAGGAGACGTTGTTCACAACTGAATCTGCCTCCCAGGATGGATCCTGTTAAAGTTGTTGATGGTTCAGAGTTGACTTTTGGCTTGCATCCGCATTTGAATGGCACGCCAACAATTTCAAAGAGTTGGTGCTTATTGAACACTGGCTGCTCCGATGCTCCAAAGAGGTTTGCTTCTGGTGTTGATTCATCATTCAAGATATCAAACTCAAGGAATGTCGGTGGTTGTGATGATATGCATGAAGTATTCAATGATATTAAGCTGTATAAGGACTCGCATAAATCTTTACGTGAACCTTCAGTTTCTATAGGATCCTTGGATACTGATTCTTCAAATGATCTAAATTGTCTCTGCATGGGAAGAAGTGACATGAAAAATAGTCCAAAAGTTGGTAGATGCACTGCTGCATTAGATGTTAAAGTGATTGCGGAAGAGCTGTTGAAGCAAGGGGAAGGAAGTTGTTCTAATCGGTTGATAAACTTCAATGGAGAAGATTGTGGCATGGAATGTGATCGCAAACTAGCAGATTATGCATTCCACAGGGAAGAGCGATGCCAGCAAGATCGTTATATTTTGAAGTATAGTAGGAGACATTGTTTAAAAACTGAATGTAGATAGGTAGCCCAAAGTCCTTAATAGTATATAATATGCTGCATGTCAGTCATTTAATGGCTGCCTACAAGCATCAGCTTTTTGTAAGTGGATATTTCAGACAGTCATCCTAGAAGAGAAATAGGGAATTGGTGCACAAAGATTTTGTATTCTCCTTTTCTACTGTTAAAACTTGAGGCTCTTGTTATTTTCATTGTCTGTTACTCTGTTATCAGTTTTAACATTGTATGTGCTCTTCAGCTCTTAATTTCAAACATATCGAAAATGAACTAAGTCACAATGAAGGGCTTAAGTTATGTAGACTGAAAAAAGGGATAATGATTTGAAAGTTTTATCAAATATCAATTATTTAATTGATGAAATGATAAGCAACTCATTGCCTTTTTATACTACTTTAAGTAGATTTTCATATTATACCCCATCTCAGTTTTACTTGCATTTCATGGTACCAATTTCTTAACAGATATTTCACTTGATTCTATCGATCCTATTGGAGTTTGTTTGTATGATCTATCAAATCTCTTACTCTTCTTTTTGCTTGCTTGGATGCTTCATGAAAGATTGCTGACTTTACCCTGAAATCACATTCTGGCTAACCCTATACAATGTTCAGGTACGACCTCAGATGCATAACACTTAAGAATGCAATATTCTAAAAGTTATATCATTTTGACTGAGTAGCTTTGCAGTGGCTGTGAAGGTTTCTGTAGTTTGTCATTAGGCTGTTTGCTGTTGTAAGGGATTTTGTTTAGAGCAGCCAGATAATGTTTATATTATTTTGAACAGTATAATGTTTAGATTCTTTCAAATAAGTTTTTGGACTTTTCAAATAAATTTGAAATTGAAAATTTGCTCAGTGAAGAATGGTTATAATATAAAGTTTCATTATAATAAAATAAAATATTGCTTATAAAAGATAGTAAATAGATGATAGATAAGATAATACTATACTATCAGAATCCTATCAACTGATATTGGTAATTTGGTATCAAATTTTGTTCTGTTGTGCTTAATCAATCTGCTACTGTAATACTAATGACTTTCAAAGTGCAGAAAGCCAAATAACTTGGTCAGGCCAAATGTTACAGTCATGGCCATCCAACCTCCAATCAGCACTCTGAGACAGGATTTCCCTACCGGAGTTCTTCCAAGCACTGCACCTACCCCTCCAAATACCAACATTGCAAGACTAGCCACAACCGCAACAATGGCCAGCCGAATCTTATGGTCACTTATAAATGCAGCTGCTAGCAGTGGCACCACAGCACCCACAAAAAATGCAATAAATGATACTAGAGCAGCTAGATATGGATTTGGCAGCTTCTTCTTCCGAGCTTCTTCTCCTGCGCTAGCGATATCAATTTCTTTCTCTCTTTCAATTTGAGCCAGCTCTATGTCATACTGTGTGGACACTGAGACATACTCTCCAATCGCCATGCTACAAGCCCCAGCAATTGTCCCTGCAAGGCCAGCAAGAAGCATGGCGCTGATGTTTTGCTTAACAGCTCCGACACCCATAATCAAGGATGCAACAGAGACCAACCCGTCATTGGCTCCCAAAACAGCTGCACGGAGCCACTGTGCCCTCTGACAGAAGTCAATGTTGCTCTCTTCAACCTCCGCACTTGCTTTTGGCTCGACACCGTTTGCGTAGACAGGAATCTCAACATGGTTAGGGGAGATTTCATTTGTTCTCTTATCACAGGAAGCCATGAAGGAAGAAGGTAAAATAAAGTTGAGAATATACTAAAGTAGAAAAGGAGGAAAGGAAAAGGTGAATACAATATTGAGATTTGAGTGTGTAAACTGTAAATGGTAGTACACAGGTACAGATAAAGGATATTTATAGGGGTCTCATGAAAGTTAAGCACTGTAAAGGGTCCTAGATATTGTTCCTGTGGAGGGGCACTAGCTACGAATATTGACTTTGATGAAATTAATCTGTATTATGAATTTTAAGTGGTTCAATTCATCTTATGTTTAATTACCCGGTTCAATTAGTCATTTTCTTTTGTCATTAGAATATGAATTTTAACAGTGAGAGGATTAAAATATATATAATGATTATGAATGAGTATATGCTTGTACGTCACGCACAAACTATAATGTTCTAACTTAATTTTATGCCTGGTTCTGAAGTGATTTTACCCAGTATTTACATTAAATGATTTAGACAATCCATAGTTAGAGAAGCTGTTAAAGTTAATAATTAAGTGCGCATGTGACATTTGATACACATGTGGAAGCAGTTACCTTTGTATATAACAGAGAACTACACGCATAGTTCACTAGTGGTGAATAATCCAATTTAGTTTTTCTTTCTCAAGTTTTCTTCTCTAGCAGTTTCTCTTTTCTACTGTTAGTATGGGTGGTTACCCTTAAGGTTTTGTGGGTAATTAATTATATCCCTATATAAGCAACAGAAAACGACATACTATGCAGAAACTGTTGCAATTGGTATACAGAGTAATGTTTATTTCGTACTCTTTTCTATTACACTTTTATACATTTTATTTTGTGAATATGATGATAAGGAAGAAAGGGACATGCATTGTCAATAGAAGAGATATAACAAAGAAAATAGAACATGAGTATAAAATTGGAGTGAGAAAATATGACTAGAGCTATAAAAAAAATGAAAGACTTGAAGATTTGATTTGAATAATGAAAAATATTAGAAGCAACGTATTCGATCGTTTGCAGTGTGCAATAAGCATGCTCTTTGAAAAATTTGCCGTATAATCAAAACAAAAAGAAAAAAAATATATAAAACAAAAACTTGGAGTGTTAACTGCATTTCTATCTACAAATGATTTGCATCCAAATAACAACCAAGTTTCAGAAACATATAGATTACCCATATTTAGTTTAAAGATTTCAAATTCAAATAATATGAGAGCGAAAAGGGATAATATCAAATGCTGGATTGAGTATAAAAAATAATGAACCAAACTTTATGGCATGCCACGCTTGAAGCGTAGCATTTATAAATTGTTAACTTTGATTACAAGAAAACAAGTATTTGGCACTTCAATTTCTCTTTCTGAAATTACTTTTTTTTTTTTTAATATTTCCTGAAAGTCACCCATATATTGCTGAGTAAATCTTGCATAGACACAAATCTAACATATCATTCTTAGGCACAACCATTAAAATTTGACACTATATTAAAATAAAAATTCAAAAACTAACATGTTAAATTAAAGATAGAGTCATAGCCAACATGTAAATTCAGCATTCTGCTCCTGTTATTGTGACAATCAATCTGCTATTCATATAGCTAGTAATTCCTCCTTTCACAAACGCACCAAACATATCAAGCTTGATTCTCATATGGTGAGGGAAAAGTGGCTTTTATACTCATCCACCTTCTACCTATTTAAAAAACATTGCAACTAGAAGATTTTTTTACTAAACCTCTGCAATTATCTCCCTTTAAACACATTTCCAAGATGGGCATGTATGACATACATCCTCTAGTTTGAGAGGAGGTAATAGAGGTTATGCACATTACACTCTTAGTTAGCTTTGTATAGCTAATAGCTTAAGTCAAAATTCTGTTAGTATGTTAGCAGAATTAATTCTGTTAGATAGTTTTTCCCTCTAAGTTGCTTAGTTAGTTGTTAGAAGGGAGGTTCATTTGGTGTATTCATTGCCGAGTTCACTCAATGAGTAGGTTGTATAGGTCAGGACTGAACAAGCTTTCACTTCCTAGTGGACCAAAAAAATAAGGCCCAAAAGTGAGGTGAGTGGGTTGGTCCTACTAACTTGGTCCCTTTCATTTTATAACCCTTTAATTCTAAATTCAAATTGGCTTAAATATTCACATTGAGAGTAGGAATATAAACAACATTGTGAAAAATGAAATTTGTAGACAAGGAAACCTGACCAATAGCTAAGACTGGTCCACTAGTATTATTAGGCAAGAGAACAAATTTGTTGACCAATTCTGTATATATAGGACAATCAAGGCTACTAGAAATGTGAGATGTAGCTCCGGAATCTAGAATCGAAGATTGAGAAATCAATGAAGGTAAAGATGATCAGCAGAAGGATGCTGCCAGCTGTGAAAGCTAGGATTGCAACATTTGTAACAATTATTGATTGATATTGTTGTGAAGTAACAAAATAAAGTTACCTCAGTTATTATTTTTCTCTTTTGGTATCAACAAACAAAATACTCCATTGTGTTACAGATCAGATCCTTGTAAATGTGCATGGAAAACATCAAAGAAAATTTGTATGCCTTCTTAAAATAAGAATAACCGTGCTTATCCCCGAATGAACTAGAAGGGAAAAAAAAACAAAAAATTACTATTGGTATGCAGAAGTTGAAGTGTGTGCGGCTGACTAATGCAGATTGCAGACCTTGATAAATAGAGTAATGAAAGCGATGCAGGATTGACATAACAACAAGAACAAATTTAAAAAGAAACAAAGGTGATAACTTGTACTTGACACGTTGCAAACTTGCACTTGAAGGTGTCTGAATTGCCAAGTTGCCGTCTGCAATCTGAATTGTTGCTATGCCTATTTATTATTTAAGCACCACTTTGGTACACATTTTCTTCCTCAGTATATGTAGTAGCATTTTTGTCCACTTATTAAAGTAAAGTCATTGTAACTTGTGTAGAAATATATACATATTTGTTATATATATTGGTGTGTTGTGTTCTGTTATACCATTGCATTTGCAGTGATGGTGCTTTTTGTTTTGGTTCTCCTATTCTCATTCTTAATTGTGAGTTCTGATGGTCAGCTTCAAGTGGGTTTCTACTCCAACACATGTCCTCATGCAGAGTCCATTGTCCAAGCCGTTGTTAGAGGTGCTGTTGCCTCTGATCCCAACATGGCTGCTGTCTTGCTCAGGCTTCATTTTCATGACTGTTTTGTTGAGGTCTGTGTTTTCTATATAATATATCTTGTGTTTGTGTCTTTTTGTTCATCAATTTTTGTTCTCATTTGTGACATGTATTATTGGATCATTTCATTCAGGGATGTGATGGTTCAATTCTGATAGAGAATGGTGATCAATCAGAGAAGCTAGCATTTGGACATCAAGGGGTTAGAGGGTTTGAAGTGATAGAAAGAGCCAAGGCACAATTGGAAGCATCTTGTCCTGGTGTAGTTTCTTGTGCAGACATAGTGGCATTGGCAGCTAGAGACTCCATAGTCATGGTCCTAACTAACTTCATTAGTTGATGCTCTTTCTTTTTTTTACTCTCTGAACATGTTGAAATGCTCTAGAATCAATTATGGGTAGAAGTTACAATTCTTACCTTATAATAGCATGTTTGGATTACCTTTTTTCCATCTCGATTTAGAATCTATTGTAGAAGAGTTTTCAAACATGTTTTTGATTTCGAGCAAATCGTGAAATCAAACATGAACTCTATCCCAGAGAATTGAATATTTGTGAGTGAAGTTGCTAACTTGAGATTTGTGTGTGCTTGTAAGTTGTTACACAATGTTTATGACTGAAAATGTGTATGCAGGCAAATGGGCCAGAATACCAAGTTCCAACTGGGAGGAGAGATGGTTTGGTTTCCAATATTTCACTTGCAGATGATATGCCAGATGTTCGTGATTCAATTCAGCAACTCAAGACCAAATTTCTGAACAAGGGCCTCATAGATAAAGATCTTGTGCTTCTTAGTGGTACCACTTTCTCTTTCCCTCTCTCTCACACACACAAACAAACAAACACATGCATCAATCATGCAGAGTAGGTGAGATAACGGTTGTTGAAGAGGTAAAGTAACATGATCTTCGCCCAAGAAAAGTAAATTACAAGACATTGGCCAAATTACCATAAACATGGTATAATTATAAATCAACATTCTTAACAGTCACACTCATGCTTTAAATAATTAACAGTGAAGTCTTGAGAATTAATTGAATCTGTTATTAAATCATAGTAGTATTTCAACAAGTCACATTATTTGATTTTGACAATTTTTCCGGATTCAAGTAACATAGACACAACATCTACCACTCTTTGTTTAATGAGCTTGATACTGACCTGATAAAATAAAATAAGACAAAAAGGATCTTGGTGTCTAGTATTCTTAACACAGTGAACAATGCCATATGTTCCATTAGGATTGTGTTTGTTATAAAAAAATTGTACTTGTAGTTGTAACAATAGTCTGTCCTTGACCAATATTAATACGTACTCTAGCTCTTGTTGGTTTCACCTAATTCAGTGGACATTGCCAGCCCAAGTTTTGGTATAAAAGCTGATGCAAATTTCATGGCAGATGGCAATACTTGTTTACAGATGGTGCACATGCAGGCAGCATCACCGTTGTAATCCATATTGATAATTATCTGTCTGTTTTTCACATTGTCTTTATCTGATTACTTGAGGAGGATAACCCATTTACTCGATTTCTGCTAAAAGAGACAACTTGACTCATACATCAGTGACAAATAACACAAGACTCTGTTTTGTTTTGTGTCTCCCTTAGGAGCTACTCAAACCTAAATTTGGTCAAAGTAATAGATGTTGTTCTTTCACAAAAGATTATGTTTGAAATGTGTGCTTTGTTAAGAAAAACTATAACCAAACATTTTATAAACCATTATAAAAGACAGATTGAGTAAAGACAAGGGTAAATAATTGATTGGGTAATTGAAAGATATGTGAAGACTATCAATTTACATGTTCTAGAATAATATTGTACAACTAAAAGTCTAAAATAGCAATAATGTGAAGGGTGAGTGTGTCAGTTAAGTGTTTTACTGCATTTGCAGCTAGTGTTGTTAATTTCTTATGATAGAAATATTATGGTTTAATTAATTTCTCTAATAAAATTTCAGCTGCACATACAATTGGAACCACAGCCTGTTTCTTCATGACCAAAAGACTGTACGACTTTT